>NW_027189171.1:938966-1071466 GCF_040958095.1 Procambarus clarkii
CGTTGGTGTTAACAAATTCTGCCATAAAATCTGACTGGTGGAACTCGTAAATTGCATGTATTGTTTCCACTTCAAGTCCTATCTCAATAAATAGTTGTAAAAGGTGAAGAGATATGAAATAATGTTTTTTGGGAGATGATCTCCAACCAGTTTGATGTTTTTTTGGGGGAGGTGTGTGATGTTATTTGTTTCCAGAAGTCCCCTACTAAATGGTGAGATATCCTCCATACTTATTCCCCTATGGTGTAAACAAAGGGGCAGATCGTCTGTTAGTCTAGCTATTTCGGGTCTTAAAAGTTTGGTGTCAATTAAGAGCCAGTACCCTTTGTTAGAAGAGAAAGGCTGTTCTGTCATTATCTTCCCCCCGCTAATGAAGGAGTTCATCTCATCAGATGATAGTCTCCTTAGTCCCCCATGGGGCAATTTCCTAGTCATACAACTCCCATAGAGGCTGTTAAAGTCGAGATAAAGTAAGAATGAAGACCTATCCTCCTGGGGGTTAAAAGATGGGTTGACATAGCGGTTGTTAGCTCTGACATAACTCCTAACTGCAGTTGTAAAACCCCCTCGTATGTTTTGTGATAAGAGATTGTGCAACGTCACATCTGCACTTAACTCCAACGATATTCTACTACTTTTCAGGAAGCAGTCGTAGGAGTACCCTGGGAGGCTGCAATAGTGTGTCAATTCTAAAGAATATATATCATTTAGAATTGCCCTGTGGTGTGTAAAAATGTCAGCCAGTAATCCTACATCACACCTCAAATAAATGAGGAGGTAGTCTTTTAATGTCCTACACCCTGTAGCCTCCCATACTAATTTAGAATGTCTATATTCGTCCAAAGTTATACCTGATTTGTTTAGGGAGCTGTAGAACATTTCAATAGGAGGGAGTGATGTGTCATTAAAGCAGCTGATTTTTGTGGTATATTCATAAGGGAAAACTGCTTACCCTTTAAGAGTAGGTGGTGACTCTTTTTGGGCAAACCCTCTATCATTGAGTGAGTGAATGTTAAGGGGCTGGCTGAATCAATGTGGGTCTTTGCTAGGGATGAAAGACTACCTGTAATAAAAGCCAGTGAATCAAGAAATTTAAGCTTCCCTATTTCCACCTTAAGATATTTCGTCCCCTGTCTCATGAGGATATTGCTCTTAATATTTGAATCCATGGTAAACTCCCTCAAAATTAAGCCCATGTCATAAGACATATTATGGGCAATTAGAACTAACTCTCCAGAGCATTCTTGTGGCGGAGGTTGCAGTAATTACATAGAGCTCCAATATAATTGAGCTTTTCCCTAAGGTGATCATGATGTTGAACCTTGAAATTGGAGGGGGTAAATACCTGCTCACAAAACTGGCAGTGAGTCTGTCTCCTAAAATGGATCATATCCTCAAGAGACATGTCTATTTCATAATGGTGGAGGGTAGATCTGATAATTTCCCATTTGGTGGCAACTCGCTGCATGAAATGAGTAACACTGTCCCCCCCAAAATAAGTAAATTTATCAACGACAGTGTGGTTCCTATCAACAATTATATAGCTGTATGCTATAGGTCTATGTATGGCTGTAACAGAACCTAGACAATCCTCAGTGCTTAGGACACACTCGAAATCAAAATAGCCCACATGGGAAGGGGCGTAACCTTTCCCAGTATTTTTAAAATGGAGTGTGTCCCCAGGCTGAGGGTAAATAATTTTCTGAGTGATGTCGCAGGAAGATGAGTGATTTGTTAGCTCAGACGAATTTTGATATTCTGAGAGACAGTTTCTACAGAAGACTGTCTTTCGTTTGTGGCTGCGAGTAAAGTTCCGAAGGAACTTATCGAACTCTTTTATCAAGGTCACATGAGATTCCCCCAATAACAATAAAGGAACTATGATCGAG
Organism: Procambarus clarkii; assembly: GCF_040958095.1. NCBI lineage: Eukaryota > Metazoa > Arthropoda > Malacostraca > Decapoda > Cambaridae > Procambarus > Procambarus clarkii. The sequence continues at coordinate 940,856 of NW_027189171.1, forward strand.
TACTGTCTGCTACCACGACGACAAAGAGAGACGTGATAGACGCCATCTGTATGTTTGTGTATTGAATACAAAAAAATGGATAGTTTATTTCTATTCTCCAATTTAGAGATATCCTCCCAAGACAGAGAGAAGGATAAATTGTCGTATTTGACCATTTTCCTAACCCTAGAGTGAGACTCTACAAGTCTCCCTATACGTCTCCACTTCCACCCTTGTTGTGACGCCAGAAAAGCAGCAATGCACTGAATAATACATGTTTTATTGTTACCAGCCGGGTTTGGGTTGAAGACCTCATGTCGTCCCCTTAGAAATGGGGGATAAGGGACATAATCCCCCAAAACTGACCTTACACTTGCATTACAGATGACGATTTTGAGGAAATCGACATTATATAATATGAAACCACTCCCCTCTGTTTCTGAAAGGAGATCTTCCAGTCGTGTAATCATATAAGCCACCCAGCTATCAATAAGATTACCCACATCCTCAAGAGTTACCAGTCTAGCGGGTGTTGTTATGAAGTGTTCTCTAAAGTCATCATCTTCCGTGAGTCGTTGTTTCAAAAGTGTTACCTTTACCTCGAGGAGGATTTTTAATGATGAAGTAAAATTGCCATGTCCCCCAAGAGAATTCATGTAATTCTCTATTTCAGATATGTAATAGTCCCTAAAGTTGCTTAGGAGTCCTATAGGGTCTGTGGCGAAGGCTGAGGGGATGGAATATTCCAGCCTAGTAAAGAGATTCCCCAGAGCCCCCACCCTATTAATTAAGTGTGGAGTGTCTATAGCATCCTCCTCATCTGGGGAATTTTCATCACTATTTAGGGCATTAAGTCTATTGATGACAGGGGGTCTAAGACCACTAGGGCCCGGCTGAGAGATGTCACCCCTATCACCATCATCACCATCATCATCATCACTCATCGCTTCCTCTCCCCCTCCCCTCCACCTAAGGGGTTATTGTCACGCTGTGCTTTGTCATGTTCCTCCCCTACCTGCCTCTGAATCGCTCCTGGAATGGAATAATAATAAATAATAATAATAATAATAATAATAATAATAATAATAATAATAATAATAATAATAATAAAAAGGCAACACCCTCTCACTAATCCCCATGACATAAGTTCTCAAAAAAGATTCTTAAGAGAAATAAAGGTGGAGGGTTTATTCACTCACCACGGGGGCATGTTTGTAGATGTTCAGAGGTCAAGTCCTCACACACAGAGGTCCCACAATTATCACAAGGGGAAGTGTGGTGAGGTCTCAAGGATGTATTTCCACACAAAAAGCACAAGAAGCCATCCTCTCTGGAAGGGAGGGTGGGCTGGCGACGTTTACCTAATGAAGGAAATAGTGTATAATTTATATACACTCTCTCTCCCACACTCATGGAGAAGGGGAAAACCCTTCTTAATATTTTTTTTATTTGAAATAAATGAATAAATAAATATATAAAATACGGTCATACCTCCAGCACAGGTTCTCCTGTGTTCACCACTAGACTGTACACATACAGTTTCTCCACAGAAGAAACATGTGTAACACCTATGAACGAAGAGATGTGATGACCCCCATCCACAAATTCTACAAATATCACCAACTCGAGACATAACGATCACGCTTACCTAAAATAAATAAATAAATAAATAATATATATATATATATATATATATATATATATATATATATATATATATATATATATATATCCCCCCAGCACTCAAATCACTCCACTTCTCATTCCTGCCCCTACTTATCTATATATATATATATAATATTATATATATATATATATATATATATATATATATATATATATATATATATATATATATTTATATTTATATATATATATATATATATATATATATATATATATATATATATATATATATATATATATATATATAACCCTTATATGAAATAGATACTAATTTACTTACATCTCGGTCTAGACGGGGAGGAGAGTGGATGGTTTGGTCACAATTCAATATACATGATGTGGGGGAGGTGTAGCGTCCTTTTATTGACTCGGAAACGTGGGGGGCAACGTTGCCACATACAACACCTCTCAGTCCTTTTGTAAGAGAAGGGTTAGGCCTGCTGTAGAAAACTTTTTTTTTTTCTCTCTCTCGTCTGGAGGTCATCACTAGGGACTTCTACTTCAAAAAAACATCAGGAGGACTGGCTATGTCCTGAGGGAGACACATCCCTTGATGGGTGAATACACTCACACACACACACACACACACACACACACACACACACACACACACACACACACACACACACACACACACACACACACTCACACACACACACTCTCACACACTCTCACACACACACACACACACACACACACACACATCACGCAGAAGTGCAAGGACGCAGCAAACAAGTTTGTCCCAGTCCAAAAGGAAAACAGAGAAATGAAGATGAGAAACCCATGGTTTAATCAAAGATGTAGGCTAGCTAAGCAGCAAAGTAAAAGGGCATGGAGAACTATAGGAATAACAGGACACTGGAGAGCAGAGAAAGATACCAGAATGCCAGGAATGAATATGTCAGGATGAGAAGAGAGGCAGAAAGACAATACGAAAATGACATCGCAAGCAAGGCAAAGACTCAGCCTAAATTGTTGCATAGCCACATTAGGAGAAAAAACAACAGTAAGGAACAGGTTATGAGATTAAGGATAGGGGCGGAAGGATTCACTACAAATGACAAGGAAGTGTGTGAGGAATTGAATAAGAAATTCCAGGAGGTCTTCACCTTAGAACAAGGAGAAATTCCAGAGGTAAGTGAGGGAATAGCTAAACCAGGAACCACTGGAAGAGTTTGAGATTACCAGTGGGGAAGTAAGGAAGTGTTTACTAGAGTTGGACGTGACGAAGGCTATAGGCCCAGATGGAATCTCCCCTTGGGTTCTAAAGGAAGGAGCAAGAGAACTGAGCCTACCACTCTCCATAGTGTATAACAAATCACTGGCAACAGGGGAACTGCCAGATACTTGGAAAGCAGCTAACGTAGTCCCGATATACAAGAAAGGGGATAGACAGGAGGCACTGAACTACAGGCCAGTGTCCCTAACCTGCATACCATGCAAGCTGATGGAGAAGATTGTGCGAAAAAAAACTAGTGGAGCATCTGGAGCGAAAGGAACTTTGTAACACAGCATCAACATGGGTTCAGGGATGGCAGGTCCTGCCTCACAGGGTTACTTGAATTCTACGACCAGGCAACAAAAATAAGGCAAGAAAGAGAAGGGTGGGCAGACTGCATATTTTTGGATTGTCAGAAAGCCTTTGATACAGTGCCACACAAGAGGGCTAGTGCGAAAGTTGGAGATGCAGGCTGGAGTGAGAGGGAAGGTACTCCGGTGGATAGAGGAATACCTAAGCAACAGGAGACAACGAGTCTGTGTGAGGGGTGAGGTCTCAGATTGGCGAGGACGTCACAAGTGGAGTCCCGCAGGGTCAGTCGTTGGACCTATACTGTTTCTGGTATATGTAAATGATCTCCCAGAGGGTATAGATTCGTTCCTCTCAATGTTTGCCGACGATGCAAAAATTATGAGGAGGATTGAAACAGAGGATGATAGTAGGAGGCTACAAGATGACCTGGATAGACTGAGTGAATGGTCCAACAAATGGCTGTTGAAGTTCAACCCGAGTAAATGCAAAGTAATGAAACTAGGCAGTGGAAACAGGAGGCCAGGCACAGGATACAGAATAGGAGATGAAGTACTTAATGAAACAGACAGAGAGAAAGATCTAGGAGTTGATATCACACCAAACCTGTCTCCTGAAGCCCACATAAAGAGAATAACGTCTGCGGCATATGCGAGGCTGGCTAACATCAGAACGGCGTTCAGGAACCTGTGTAAGGAATCATTCAGAATCTTGTACACCACATATGTAAGACCAATCCTGGAGTATGGCGGCCCCAGCATGGAGCCCGTACCTTGTCAAGCACAAGACGAAGCTGGAAAAAGTCCAAAAGGTATGCTACTAGACTAGTCCCCAGAACTAAGAGGCATGAGTTATGAGGAAAGGCTGCGGGAAATGCACCTCACGACACTGGAAGACAGAAGAGTAAGGGGGGACATGATCACAACCTACAAAATCCTCAGGGGAATCGACCGGGTAAACAAGGACGAACTTTTCAACACTGGTGGGACGCGAACAAGGGGACACAGGTGGAAGCTGAGTACCCAAATGAGCCACAGAGACGTTAGAAAGAACTTTTCAGTGTCAGAGTAGTTAGCAAATGGAATGCATTAGGAAGTGATGTGGTGGAGGCTGACTCCATTCACAGTTTCAAATGTAGATATGATAGAGCCCAATAGGCTCAGGAATCTGTACACCAGTTGATTGACGGTTGAGAGGCGGGACCAAAGAGCCAGAGCTCAACCCCCGCAAGCACAATTAGGTAAGTACAATTAGGTAAGTACACACAGATATGATAGAGCCCAATAGGCTCAGGAATCTGTACACCAGTTGATTGACGGTTGAGAGGCGGGACCAAAGAGCCAGAGCTCAACCCCCGCAAGCACAATTAGGTGAGTACACACACACTACACACACTCAATATATATATATATATATATATATATATATATATATATATATATATATATATATATATATATATATAATATATATATATATATATATAATATGAATATATAAGCGACCACTCCATAGGTAATTGAACCATTTATGGGGAAAATATGGAGGAGTGTGCGTCTGTCACAGACGAGCAACTTAATATTTTCCACCACCCAGCAAGAATATTTGTAGCTGGATTCAGTAATTCTGGGAAAACGACACTAGTGGGGAATTTATGTGTTAAATACCACGGAAAATTCTCAAAAATTTTAGTGTCATCTGCAAATAATACAGAACAACCTCTTTCAAACATTCCATCTCTGCGAAACAAGGTTACTGTCTCCCAGGATCTGATTAACCCACTAGAGTATAAAGATCCTTTTTCAAATGAGTCAGTTTTGTATATAATTGATGACTTATACCTGGAAGCCATACAGAGTCCAATTATAGCCAATATCTTCACAAGAGGGAGACACGGTATATTTCCGTAATTCTAATTAGTCAAAATTTGTTTCCCCAGGGGAAATACGCCAGGACAATAACTCTGAATTGTAGTCATTATATATTAATGAAGCAGAGAGACATAAGCCAACTTGAAATTTTAAGTGGACAGTTATATGGGCGAAAAACAACTAGTAGTTTCGTTGAAATATACCGTCGGGCAATATCCCAGAAACAAGTATGGTTACTTATTGGTCGATCTGACGGTTCCTGAGGCATTACAACTACGAACGAGCATCACCAACGAAGACCACTGTGAAATTGTGTATCAAATGTAATCAACAACGACAACAAAAAAATGTCTCTAACGACACAGAAACGAACAATTCTCACCAGTATCTATAATGACATTTCTAGCCCAGGTGGTTTCACAGGGTCAATTCAAAAATTGTATAAGGCTGCCAGACTTAAAGACCCCAACATTAGTGTTGCAGATGTGAAGGAATTTCTCCATGGGGAGCGATCTTACACATTACATAGAGGAAATTTAGTTAGGTTCCCCCGACGGAAAATATTAGCCCCTAAACCTCGTACCATAATTGCCTGTGACCTAGGGGACTTTTGTAGTTTACAAAAATACAATAATGGTGTTAAATATATTTTAATTTGTGTCGATGTTTATTCCCGCCTAATGCAGACTCAAACTTTAAAAAACAAAAAATTCGAGTGAAGTGTTAGTCGCTCTGAAGAAGATATTAGAGGAAACGCCTCAGTTTCTCGGTGTAAGGCGGATATTCACTGACCGAGGTAGAGAATTTTACAACAAGTCAGTTCAAAATTATTTTAATAAGAAAAATATTAAATTATATAGTGTATTTTCGGAAATGAAATCTAGCATAGTGGAGCGAGCCATCAGAACTTTAAAACATAAACTGTATCATTATATGACTCAAGCTAATTCATTAAAATACACCCACATCCTCCCTAAAGTTGTGGACGTGTACAACCACACTTTCCACAGGATGCTAAAAAATACTCCTCATGCCATTCATAAGTTGCAAAATATTGAAGATATACGAAGACAGTTTAAGGTCATGTATTTAAACAATGACTCCTCCATAACTGCCATCAGTCCACGGCTGCACCTTGGACAGCATGTGCGATTGGCAAAGCGCAGGAATATATTTCACAAAGGCTTTTGGCACCAAAATACAGAAGAAATATTTGTAGTGTCACATATTGACAGAACACATCCAATCCCGACATATAAAATCAAAGATTTAAACAACGAGACGATCAGTGGCATGTTTTATGAGCAGGAATTGATTGCAACATCCCTTCCAGACTATTTTCCTGTAACGGTATTACAGTCTAGGAAAACATCGAAAGGACACAGAGAATATTTCGTCAAGTGGAGAGGGTACCCAGATTCTGCCAATAGCTGGATTAAAGCTCAAGACATCGTCAAATTTAACAAAAAATGACAGTTCAAGAGGACTCTCTCGTAGAGAAACATCATCAGTTGTTATTTTTATTAAACAATTTATCACCCAAGAAGCGGAATAAACTAATCAAGGCTTTAAAACGGCAGGAAATTGAATCAATTTGTGAAATTTTTGCCAATTTTCTGAAACGAAACATCCCAGTTCAACCTCAGATAATTAATGGCTTACAGAGATATCAGAACGACATACGATCTGTAGCACGTAAGAAAACTCCTTTATACAAAAAGAAGCTCATACTGACCTCCAGACGTGGTGGGGCGATATTAGCAGCTCTGCTACCTTTGGCTGTATCGTTAATTTCCTCCCTAATAAGGTAATTGCGTAAATAAGTAACGAGAGAATAAAATGGTGAAAGAATATTGCCTGGTACCACGATTCATAGCTGAAAAATATTTATTTAATAAAAACAAGAACTCACCATCACCTCCTAATGCTGTGGGTCTGCCCTCCCCCGGAGGTGATGGTAGTGAAAGTATGTCCTTCTCTTTAAAAAACGAATCCATCCCAAGTAATAATATTGGGGGAGCCCGTAACCTACCCACCTGCGACTCTGGTAGGGGTGATGGGGGGGGTGGGGGAAGAGGACACTCCTTCCTCCCACCTGACAACAACGGGCTGTGGGCGGTGTTGCCGTAGTAGCACCTCCAGACGGGCGGGGCTGGTCACACACCCTTTAAATGACATTGGGGCCCCCGGCGACCGTCGCCCGCCACCACCCTTAAAAAGAAAAAAAAAAACGCGGGCTGCCCGGCGCGACCATCGCCTTTTAAAAAAAAAAATAAATAAAAAAAGGGGACATTCCATCCTCCCGCCCGAAGTGCAAGTAATTGTTGCTGGCCACACTCCACATAAAGCCACCATCACACCCCAAAATCCAAGTCTGGACAACTTAATAAATGTGAATTTTAAAATTGAGGAAATTCCTCATGTCAAAGCATTATTGAACATGTTTGGACAAAACAGCCAACAGGTGATGTGGGATAGTCGCGGAAATTTATTAAAGCCTGTACAAAATTTAAATATTTTAGATATAATTAAAACTCTAGCCTTCACAAAGGGGCAATTTAGGGCAAGTGACAAGGAAGATGTAAGGGTTTTACTGAGGGTGGCTGGCATAGACCCAACCCTCATACGTAATTATCGCGCTAGATCTCAGTTAAAAGGGGGGAGGGGTATCCATAGGAGACCCCATTGGGAGCCGTATTGAAGACCTATATGAAGACCATCTTAAAGACCACCATATTCAGTTGCATATCCACCATGGAGCAAGCTTCTAGACCCACTCCTCCCCCAGCTACACCCCCAGAAGACAAATCTCCCTTATTAAAGAAGTTGGTTGCTACTCAGCGGTACTACAAGTATGTCGAACACAAATGTAGATTGATATATGCATTGTGGGATTGTTATGACCGTCTTGTGTTGAGTGCCCCTCCAGAACGGTTTTTTAAGTCATTTGGAGAGACGGTGAAACGTTATGAAGAATATTCATCCCAGGAAATCCAGACGGAGATATGGCAAATGGAAAAATTAACCTTCCAACATCGAGACCAGATTACAGCCTTCGAGACTGGACGGAGTGTGTATGGACTTTTAAGGTAGGGAAGGCAGCCTCTACACCACACCCCATACATCCCTCCCCCTCCAGGTGGGGGACACAGGTGTATTTAAAGGCCTCCACCGTCACCCTCGGTCACCATAGTTGACGACGACTCTTCCCCAGTTCCTCTCAACCGCCCCTCCGCCATGGCTTTATCGTCCATTAAGTCAATAGACAGCGACATCACCGACACCCACGCCTTTGGGGTCGGTGATGTCATAGTGTATGACTTACCCGCTGCTGTTGTGCGTCCCTATGGACTGGCAAGTGTAATTTGGAAATGTTACAACTATGCCCGTGTGGAACGTGAAGGACTGACTCGTGTCAACAGGGCCACAATACGTTACCGGTCTACCCCGGGTGACATCGAAGTGAAGATAGCTCCCCTACCCTCCGACGGTCAAGACATTGTCGAAGAGCCAGTCTTGTCCTTCCGCCCCACCATCGTGGCGCTAATTTCCGCTTTTGGCGCAGGAGCACCCTTCGAGTCCAACCCTATAGCTCAGGAGCAAGTGCAGTCTTCCTCCGACATCCACTACATCACCAATGTCACCCTGGATACTGCCAAGAATAGGCTATATTGGCTGAAAACAGCCCTAACAAAGGTTGGCAATCTCATGGTAAGAACTCCAACCATGTTTCGGCTGGTGGTGCCCCATGGGCTGGGGGCCTCCCGTGATGGCATGGACAACTGGCACAAGGACGTCGGGCCCATGCTCATTTCGCTCAACGCTGAGCTGGGCAAGCATAACAAGGAGCTGGTAATCCTCAAACGTCCCTCTACCATCACCCCATCGATGGTACCCCTCCCGAATGATGATCCCAGGGGAGAGGGTGATAGTAAAACTATCACCCTAGATGCAGTGGTGGGGGAGGGTGCCACCACTCCAGGAAGCTCTTCTCGTTCTACACCACCAGCACCACCACCCACCCCCAGGAAGAAGAGACACCTACAAGAGTACTCATCCACCTCCAGCGCTGCTCCACCCCCACCCACAACATCTGGCACGGCCAAACGACGGATCGAAACCACTATTGACTTCGACCCCCTCTCAAATCATCGTATTGACACCATCCTCGATGGAGAGTCACAGGAAATATTCCTGTTATCCTCATCACCGAAAAAACAACGAAAGCTGTAACCATCAACGCTCAAAGAAGACGTGCCAGCACCACCACAGTCAGTAACAGCAGCAGCAGCAGCAGCAGCAGCAACAGCAGTACCTCCATCTACAACAGCTTCGGTGGTGGTAGCAGTAGCAGGTCCACCGACGATGGTGACAGTGTTGTCAGCGGTAGTGGTAGCGGCAACGGTACCACCAACTACAGCAGTTCCGGCGGTGACAGCGGCAGCAACAGTACCATCATCGCCGGCAGCGGTAACGGTAGCGGCAGCAGTACCACCAACTACAACGGTTCCAGCGGTGGTAGCAGCAGCAGCAGCAGCAGCAGTACCGTCAGCGGTGGCAGCGGTGTCAGTGGTACCAACAGCTCCCCCAGCAGCAGCGGCAGCGGCAGCAGCGGACGACAGCAGTACCAACAGCTGCTGCTCTTTATATGTAATTTGTTATGGGGGAACAAAATGTAGTTGCCCCTGTTGTAGTTCTTTTAAAAGTAATATTTCCTTAGTAGATTAATAAAATAAAATATAAGTAATGATGTTTTATTCCCACCCCAGTCAGTACATAACTTAACAATGGACGAGGAACACTACATATACCTCACTAGCCTCGACCAAGAAGATATATACAACAACACAAGTTCAGCATTTACAAACACCATCCCCACTCTACATTTAAACCCTTCCATTAAACATGAAGTGGCCTTAGTCAACATACTCCTACCCAGACGAATTAACGCTATCATCAAGGATGAGGGGGAGTCTGGTATAGACGTCTATGCTACTTTTAAGCGAGGAACTCTTTCTAAAAGCCCAGAACATCTCATCTACACCTTCACCCCCAAAACCAACATATTATCCAGAAACATCACATTCATCACGAGTGAGCTTAGCCGACAAATAATCACCGACATGAAGCTTAGCTTCCGAGGTGATTTCAAAATATACTTCTCAGAAAGAGAACCAATCCTCACCTATGATCAATCCTTAGAGCGAGTATTACTATCCTCTACACTTAACAATGAAGGCACTGGTTCCTTATATTCTCTTAGTCTTCAATTTAAACACAGAATAGCTAATGTACTTGGTTTTGACAGCAGTCGCAAATACACCATTTATCAGGCAAAATCAGATGACATTACAGCAGCCTCAAAGATCGTGGCCTCATTCCCCCCAGACAATGACGGAGGTTGTGACTATTTACTCATTTATAGTGACGTCATCGAGCCGGATCGTTACGGGGGACAAATTGTAAATATCTTAGATGCAATCAATTATCATGACTCTTATTCTAGAGGGGCTCACCCCCTAGTGTACAAGACATTAAATACTAACACGTTGGAGAAGGTGAGCATTAAGATAACAGATCAGTTTGGGCGAAAGGTTAGTTTTGAAGATGGGAGGTCGGTTACGGTAGTCTTACACCTCCGCCCTAAGGTATAACAATATAATCTATATAAATATAAATATATATATATATATATATATATATATATATATATATATATATATATATATATATATATATATATATATATATATATATATATATATATATATATATATATATATATATATATATATATATATATATATAGAAGTGTTTACCCACATCATCGGTTATTATAAGAAGAGGAGTCGGGATGCGAGTACCTTTCCACACACCCTCCCAGAAGGAGTATGGGGAGATCTTCTCCCCCCTCTCTGGGAGATACGGGGTGAGGGGGGGAGCGATGAATGACATACGCACATTCCAAGCGCCTTATCTCAGATCTGGTGGTGGTTTTTTTGGGACCTTAGCCGGCTTGGCTCGACGAGCCATACCATTTTTCATGAAAACTGTAACGCCGACTGCTATCGATTTTGGGAAAAATGTTCTTGGTGATTTAACCAGTGGTAGACGGGATGTAAAGAGCGCTCTGAGAACTCACGGTATTGATGCTCTTAAGACTGTGGGGAAGAAATTGGTAGCAGGCGGGAAAATTAAAAGACTCTCTAGGAGAAGAAAAAATAAAAATAATAAATGTAAACGAGCCCTTGGGTATAAAAATGATGTATTTTCACTACAGTAAGCAGTCATACTTCACCTTTCGGAGGAGATCATGGCGGAGGCTAGTGGAGCTGGGTTGAAAATCCCTGTAGAATATTATACTTCCAGTATTATTGACCAATTTCCTAGAAGTAACAGAATACGTAATGTGGAGAGTTCAATTGCCTCCACGCAGCAAATAGACATTCTACCTGTTAACCTACCTATTAATCAACGTTTGCGGGATAATTACTTAGAATTCCGCATCCCCGGAACCCAGGGCGCCTTCTTAGATTTAGCTAATATTGTTATAGATTTTAAGGTATCTTTAACGAAAGATGACGATACCACAAAATTGGAAGAGGATGACCATGTGGAATTTGTTAATGGGTTGTCAAATACCATGTTTAAAGGTGTTCAGGTGTTTTTAGGAGAGCAGGTAGTTGAAACAAATTCTAATTTTAATTATTGGGCGTTTATTAAATTAATTACCTCCATGCCTCCATCAAAAATGTCTTCCTTGGGGAGGATTGGAGCCTTTCGTAGGGACTGGAGTGATGATGGTGTAATCCCTAACGAATTTACTAATACATTTTTTACTGGGGCAACCGCCAAGGATAAAAAATTTATGACCGATTTAAAAGGTAAAGGATTGTCAATGTGTTTTCCCCTACTATTGGACGTAACAACCCTAGACCAATACATATTAGATAATATAGATGTGCGCCTAAGATTGGAGCTCTCCCCACATGCTTGGGTGCTAAATACAAGTGTGGACGATGGCTCTAAGTATCGGCTGCATATGGATTATGCTAAGTTGTGGGTAACACGAGTGTTCCCCTACCCAAGTGCTTACCTAGCCTTAAACAGCTCACTGTTAGCATCCCCCGACCCCATAAGCTATACTTTCAATAAAACCATTTCTAAAACATATGTCCTAGCAGGGAATCAAACTAGTCTCTTAATTGATCAGCCTTGGGCGCAAGTAATTCCTCACAGGATATTCATGGTAATTGTGCCAATGAATTATTTCGCTGGCCTTCACCAAGGTAATGGATTATATTTTGAAAATGCAAAACTGAAAAATATCGCCATGTATTTGAACAATAATGCAATTTACCGAATTGGTGGTGATTTCGACAATCATTATGCCCGCCTTTATTACGAAACTTTGAAGACATTAGGCTTAGAGCGTGATTCACTTCTAGCCTATGACACTTTTAATAAGGGAAGATCGATATTCGCCTTTGACTTAACCACCATTCAAACAAAGGATTCCCTCCCTGTGGAGAAATCTGGCAACTTGCGTATGGAGCTTGAGTTTGGCGGTGGTGTTACATATAACAGGCTGGTTTTACTGTTTGGGGAAACGACTGGGGTACTATCCATCGACGGACAGAGAACTGTTCTGTGTGACGTGCGAGCTTAAAAACATAATGAACTGTAATGATATAAATATTAATTTAAAAAATAATCTAGGGGATCGAGCACTCTACCTAGGTTGTTATAATGCTGATGAAATAGAACATTTAAATATCTCATCAAGAAAACCTATTGTTCTCATAACTAATATTTTACCATCACATAGCAGATTAACTATGGGACATTGGGTAGCTATTTATGTTGATAAAGTTAAACATCGAATGTTTTTTTTCGATAGTTATGCAATGTCGGCGGTTACTTATGGACATTATTTTCAAGGATTTATTAAAACTAACACAATAACAAAGGTGTTTGGAATGTGCTACAGACTCCAGAGTGATTTTACCCTTGCTTGTGGACTGTATTGCGTAATGTTCGTCCATAGGGTGAGTCACCTGGGGTTGCCTTCAACAGTACATTACTTACATAATGTATTTTCAAGCGTTAGTTTAAAATTAAATGATAAACGAGCCCTCGCTTATGCGAGACGATATTTTCCTATGAAACATCACTTTTTTAGGACATTTTGTAGAGGAGTAAGGGTTGGTTCTTATAGGTGGTGTAGAGAATATTTTTGTTAGCTAGGCAACCCACCTAACAGGGGGATTACCCCACATATAAAACACCTCTCACCCCACAACCTCCCTAGAAGACCCCCATCCCCCTTATCCTACAAATGGAAGGCGTCTCCCCAGAAACACACGCAGGGAAGATTGAAGTCCTTGAAGGGCCTGGTTAGTATTACCCTCACTTTCTGGTAAAGATTTATTTTTTTTCCCACAATAGAAAGTTTGCTCAACCTCTATTTTACCTCTTCTTTTTTTTCAGTGCAATTCTTAGGACCTGTCCACATTTGTAGAGTAGTAATTCTACGAGGAAGGTCTGCCCCAAACAAGATGCTGTTACGTACCCTAATTGATGATGCCTGCTGTAGAGGACACAAGGTCGCTCCTGCAGGGGGAGAGGTATGTACTAACTGTTCTTAGAGGAAATAGAATATTTTTCAAATAAAAGATATAGTCCTATAAATTATTTTCCCCATCTCTTTCCAGAACACTTCAGATGAGAGTCAGAAGGAAAGTCGTCCAAAAGGCAACCAGCCAACTCACCCCACTCCCCCAAGAGAGGGGGGAGGGGGTCAAGACCTCCCCCCACTCACCACGGATGGGGAGACGTCAGAATTCTACTCAGATGAGGAAGGGGAGGTGGAGGGGGGAGAGGGATAGGGGTCATAATTAACTTCTTATACATCATTTGTGATTTTTACCTAATAAAACATTAATAAATTCTTTGATTTTTTTTAACCCCTGGAGGAGATTTATAATTTAATACCCCTATATAAGACCCACTCGACCTCCGCTGGGTGTGGAACTCTGTTACGGTAAAGTCAAGGCCATTAGGTGCGAGGAAGGGTACGGGCGACCACCCTCACCGGGAGGAACCTGTTTTACACCTGCCCCATAGAGGAATGTGGGGGCGTAACTGGCACTCACCCACGAGTGTTTATTATACAAATAAATTCATTTTTACTTAAATATATTGTCATACTTTACTGTATAAATGAACATGATCATAGTGGCACATAATAGATACCTATCTTCACTGTTTTTTCGACTGCTACCACTCACACCTTGGGTGACCTAATATGGAGTGGCACTATGTGGCTCCCCGCTTCTGATTTTCTTATCTGATTACCCTACATAGGTGGCTCTATCTGTCACCAAATAATCTACTCCCCTCCTCTTACATACCACTACCCCCTCTTCCTACACTCCACTACTCCATCCTCCTACACTCCACTACCCCCTCCTCTTACACTCCACTACCCCCTCCTCCTGCACTCCACTATCATCTCTTCCTACACACCACTACCCCCTGCTCGTACACACCATTTTCCCCATCCCCCTACTCTCCACTACCCTCTCCACCTACACTCCACTACCCCCCACCTCCTACACTCCTCTAGCCCTTCCCTCCAACACACCACTACCCCCTCCTCCTAAACTCCACTACCCCCCCCACCTCCTACACTCCTGTACCCCTTCCTCCTACACACCACTACCCCCTCCTCCTACACACCACTACCCCTCCTCCTACACTCCACTACCCCATCCTCCAACACTCCACTACCACTCTTCTCCTACACTCCAGTACCCCTCCTCCCACACTCCACTACCCCCTCCTCCTACACTTCACTACCCCCACCTCCTACACTCCACTACACCCTACACTTCCCTACCCTCACCTCCTACACTCCAGAAAGTAGAGAGAGATACCAGAGAACCAGGAACGAGTATGTTAGTGTGAGAAGAGCAGCTGAGAAATGGTATGAAAATGATATAGCTAATAAAGCAGAAACCGAACCAAAGCTACTACACAGTCACATCAGGAGAAAGACAACAGTGAAGGAACAGGTGATGAAACTTAGGGTGGGCGAGGACAGGTACACAGAGAATGACAAAGAGGTGTGTGAAGAACTCAACAAAAGGTTCCAGGAGGTCTTTACAATAGAACAGGGAGAAGTCACGGCGCTAGGAGAGGTGGCAGCAAACCAGGTGACCTTGGAAAGGTTCGAAATCAGAAGAGATGAGGTCAAGAAGCACCTATTGGAGCTGGATGTGAGAAAAGCTGTTGGGCCGGATGGAATCTCGCCATGGGTATTGAAAGAGTATGCAGGAGCATTTTGCTTGCCACTCTCCATAGTGTATAGTAGGTCACTGGAAACGGGAGACCTACCAGAAGTATGGAAGACTGCTAATGTAGTACCAATATTTAAAAAGGGTGACAGACAAGAGGCACTGAACTACAGGCCAGTGTCCTTAACTTGTATACCATGCAAGGTGATGGAGAAGATTGTGAGAAAAAACCTAGTAACACAACTGGAGAGAAGAGACTTCGTGACAACCCATCAACATGGGTTCAGGGTGGGTAAATCTTGCCTTACAGGCTTGATAGAATTCTACGATTAGGTGACAAAGATTAAGCAAGAAAGAGAAGGATGGGCGGACTGCATTTTTTTGGATTGTCGGAAAGCCTTTGACACAGTACCACACAAAAGGTTGATGCATATGCTGGAGAAACAGGCAGGAGTAACTGCTTGGGCGCTCCAGTGGATAAGGGAGTACCTAAGCAATAGGAAGCAGAGAGTTATAGTGAGGGGTGAGACCTTAGAATGGCGTGAAGTCACCAGTGGAGTCCCACAGGGCTCTGTGCTTGGACCTATCCTGTTTCTGATATACGTAAATGATCTTCCAGAGGGTATAGACTCATTCCTCTCAATGTTTGCTGACGACGCCAAAATTATGAGAAGGATTAAGACAGAGGAGGACAGCCTGAGGCTTCAAGAAGACCTGGACAAGCTGCAGGAATGGTCAAACAAATGGCTGTTAGAGTTTAACCCAAGCAAATGTTGTGTAATGAAGATAGGGGTAGGAAGCAGGAGACCAGATACAAGGTATCATTTGGGAGATGAAATACTTCAAGAGTCAGAGAGAGAGAAAGACCTGGGGGTTGATTTCACGCCAGACCTGTCCCCTGAAGCTCATATCAAGAGGAAAACATCAGCAGCATATGCCAGGTTTGCTAACATAAGAACGGCCTTTAGAAACTTGTGTAAGGAATCTTTCAGAACATTATATACCACATATGTCAGACCAATCTTGGAGTATGCGGCTCCAGCATGGAGTCCATATCTAGTCAAGCACAAGACTAAACTGGAAAAGGTTCAAAGGTTTTCCACCAGACTAGTACCCGAGCTGAGAGGTATGAGCTACGAGGAGAGACTACGGGAACTGAACCACACTTCGTTGGAAGACAGAAGAGTTAGGGGGGACATGATCACCACATTCAAGATTCTCAAGGGAATCGACAGGGTTGATAAAGACAGGCTATTTAACACAAGGGGCACACGCACTAGGGGACACAGGTGGAAACTGAGTGCCCAAATGAGACACAGAGATATTCGAAAGAACTTTTTTAGTGTCAGAGTGGTTGACAAATGGAATGCATTAGGAAGCAATGTGATGGAGGCTGACTTCATACACAGTTTCAAGTGAAGATATGATAGAGCCCAATAGGCTCAGGAACCTGTACACCTGTTGATTGACGGTTGAGAGGCGGGACCAAGGAGCCAGAGCTCAACCCCCGCAAGCACAACTAGGTGAGTACCCTCCTCCCACACTCCACTACCACTTTTCTCCTACCCTCCACTACCCCCTCCTCCTACAATCCATTACCCCCTCCTCCTACACACAACTACCCATTCCTAATTCACTCCACTACCCTCTCCTCCTACACACCACTATCCCCTCCTCCTACACCCCACCCCCTCCTCCTAGAATCCACTACCCCCTCCTCGAACACACCACTATCCCCCTCCACCTGCTCTCCACTACCCCGCTCCACCTACACATCATTACCCCCTCCTAATTCACTCCACTACCCCCACCTCCTCCACTACCCCCTGCTCCTACACTCCATTACCCCCTCCTCCTTCACACCACTACCCCCACCTCCTCAACTACCCCCTGCTCCTACACTCCACTACACCCACATACACACGCCTACCCCCTCTTCCTACACTCCACTACCCTCTCCTCCTACACTCCACTTCCCCCTCTTCCAACACTCCAGCACCACTCTCCCCCTACACACCACTACCCCCACCTCCTCCACTACCCCCTCTTCCTACACTCCTCTACCCCCTCCTCCTACACTCTACTACCCCCTCCTCCTACACACCACTACCCCTCCTCCTACACTCCACTACCCCCTCCTCCTACACTCCACTACCCCCTCCTCCTACACTCCACTACCCCCTCCTCCTACACACCACTACCCCCTCCTCCTACACACCACTACCCCCTCCTCCTACACTCCACTACCCCTCATCCTACACTCCACTACCCCCTCCTCCTATCCTCCACTACCCCTCCTCGTACACACCACTACCCCCTCCTCCTACACACCACTACCCCCTCCTCCTACACTCCACTACCCCTCCTCCTACACTCCACTACTCCCTCCTCCTACACTCCACTACCCCTCCTCCTACACACCACTACCCCCACCTCCTACACTCCACTACCCCCTCCTCCTACACTCCACTACCCCCACCCCCTACACTCCACTACCCCCACCTACGCACCACTACCCCCCTCCTCCTATACTCCATTATTCCTTCTTCCTTCACACCACTAACCCTTCCAACACACCACTACCCATTGCTCCTACACCCCAATACCCCACATACACACCACTACCCCCTCCTCCAACGCTCCACTACGCTCTCCTCCTAAACACCACTACCCCCTCCTGGGAGTGCACCTGGAGCTGCCGTGAGGTACAGACGTGTCGTCCGGCCTCTGGTAGTTTGGGGTGTTTGCCGTTTTTCGTCGCCAGGGGGTGTGGGTGTCCCCACCCTCCCTGCATTTGCTGCTTGGCTGGTGGTGACGTCGCACGCTTGCGATGGGGGTCCCTCTCCATCCTGTGTTGAGAGTAAACTCCGTGGGACTGGAGTTTACGGGCCGTGTTGGATATCCTTTAGTTGAGCTTGTCATGTGTGACATGCTCCGTGTCCCGGTCGACGACGTCTACGGGATTGAGATGGTAACTGCTCACCGGGTTATTATCAAGTTGGTGGGGGAGGAGGTGTATTGTGCTTTCCTCCGCCGTTATGAGGGGCGTTCCTTGTCGCTGCCAGATGGTGCCGGCTCTGTGACTATTACAGATCGTAGTGGTGCCTTGACCTACGTGAGTGTGCACGAGGCCCCCTTGGAGTTTCCCGAACAACTACTCCGGCGTTACTTCCAGCAGTTTGGCGCAGTCGTCAGTGTGCACACGCTATCCTCAGGGAGGTATAAGGGTATGTGGACGAACATTCGTACCCTTGGGATGCGCCTGAGGTCTGACATCCCTTCTTCGGTCCAGCTTCTGGGGTACTACGTCCGGGTTTTCTATGCCCGGCAACCTTGTACCTGCTTTCGGTGTGGCCTGTTGGGGCATCAGGCTGCCGGGTGCTCGGAGGCTGCTGTTGCTTCTGTGAACCTGTTCCAGGAGGAGGATTTCCCGGCGCTGCCTGTTGGGGTGGATTCCGTGGGTGAGGATGCTGACGTCCCGTTGGCTGCTGCGGCTCCCCCTGCGTCGCCCAGCAGTCCTCCTGATGGTGCGGCTCCTCCTCCGGGTGTTCCGGTGCCGTCGGCTGATCTTCCTACCCCTGTCGCTGTCACAGCTGCTCCCAGGGGTCTTCCAGATGGTCTCTGCGTGTCGTCGACGTCTTCGTCTTCCTCGTCTCCTGCTGCTGCATCTGGCCCTGCGCCTTCGCTGGGTGTTTCGACTGAGCTGGGTGCTGGGGAGGGGCTGCGGAGCGTCCTGTTGTGTGCGGCCCGGTTCCCTCTGTGGTTGAGGCTGCTGCCGTCATGTGACGGGCATCGGTTTGCACGGCTTGTGAAGCCCGTGGTTCTGGGTCAGCCTCTGGCTCTGAGGATGTGCGGCCGGAGCCCAAACGGTCTCGGCGATCTTCTACTGCTTGGGCTGATGTGGGGGATTTCGACGCCAGTGGGTCTTCAGGCGATGATGTGGTAGATCGCGAAGCACCCGGATCCATGTCGATGGTGGTTGTTTCTTCTGCAGAACGTTCTCCGCAGTGGGGTGTGGTTGCTCCTACGGACGTAGGTGGTGAGGCTGCTGGTGCGGGCCGCGACCTTGTGTTGTTGCTGAAGAAGGATGTTCTGCGTGGGGGGCCCCTGCAGGTGACACGTCCGGTGGTTGCCGTGAAGCCCTGTGGAACTGCCAAGGAGGCTGCGAGTGCGCTGCCCGTTGTCCGGCCCCGTGGGGGGAAAGCTCCTACCAATCGTCTTGGCCTCCGGCGTAGCATATGATAGGAAGAATAACCCTTTGTCATTTTACTTTGTTGACCGCGTGCAGCCTGTTCCATGGTGCCCCTCGACCGTCTGGGTTTCGAAGGCTCGGTGTTTTGTTGTGGGTGTGCTGGACTTGATGCCTGATCCTCGTACGTACGTACGGCCTCGATCCTGTTCTGGACATCATGTTGCTTTGGGAGGCGTATTGTATTCGTTTCCCGGCGGCGGAGTGGCCGGAGAAGTATGAGCAATCTGAGTAGTTTGTGTGATTGCTGTGTGTCTAGTGTATGCATGGGACCTGTGGTATGTTCTGCTATGCGTTTTATTTCTTGTGCGCCCTTCAGGCCGGTGTTATTTTTAGTTTTCTCAATATCCCTGTTTATTGTGTTCCTAACATGTTTTAACATACTTTGCGAGTAGCTATACCATTTACTGCTTCTCTGTTCCTTTGATTCTGTTGTAATAAGTGCCCCTCTGGCTATTATGTTTGCCCTAGTGCGTTCTGTGCTTGTGCCTCTCCATTTATTTCTTGCACTGCAAGTGGTTAGTTGTGCAAGTTATTGCTTATTGTTTGTGTTGGTATTGTGCCATGTATGGATTATGTTTCTGTTTCTTGGCTTGTTGTATATTTTATGATTTTATAATTTTGTATTTTAATGTTTGTCTTTTTTGTTCTTTGTTCTCCTTATGCTTTCCCTGTGTGTTATGATGTTTGTTTGTTTTGTTTTATGTGTTATTGTGTTTTGTGTATTGCTAGCCTGTTAACCCTATTTTCTCTTGTGATCTGTTGATGTTTGCTGTTTTTGTACTGTGCTGTCGGTCCTTCTGGCCGGTGGTTTTTTGTTTTGCTTATTTTGTTTATTCTGTTCTTTTTATTGTATTTATTGCCTTATACTTGCATGCTTGCATGTAAAAATAAAAAAAAAATAAAAAAAACTACCCCCACTTCCTACACTCCTCAACCCCTTCCTCCTACACACCACAACCCCTCCTCCTACACTTCTCTGCCCACGCTCCTACACACAACTACCCCCCTCTTAATACACTCCATTACTTCCTCCTCTAACACTTCCCCCTCCTCCTACACTTCACTACCCCCTCTTCCTTCACCCCACTACCCCCACCTCCTGCACTCCTCTACCCCCTCCTACTACACTCCACTAACCCCTCCTCCTACACTTCACTACCCCCTCCTCCTTTATACCACCACCCAGCAAACACAAATCATCTACACAACGTTCGCCTATCTCTTCCCATAGGTGTGGGAATGATTTGCATTGAGAATGGTGCAGGAGAGCCTTTGAGAAACTTTTACTCAAAAAATCCAAACACAAAGGTTTAATTATAAATTGTTTTTCTACAATTATTTTCTTCCAAATGTAAAACAAATAGTTTTTACATGTTTAAATATAAAATTTATGGTGTTTTTTTGTAAAATTCATTAATAAATTGTGAATGATATATATATTGGCTGAGTGAAACCTTTAAAATCCATTTAGTTATAATATGAACAGAAAAAAAGTAGTTTTCCAAATTTTCTAAAAATCGCTCTTTTTAACACAATTTGACTCCTTATGCATTCCACTAAACACTAATATCATGTTTAAATATATAATTTATGTATTATTCCCTAAGATAATTTATATAAATTTTAAAAGTTGCTGGAAAGTGGTGAGAACGAATCTGAAAACGTTTTGTTGTCTTATATTGGCGTGTTCTTATTAACTAGAGTGAGTAAGAGTGAGCGAGAGTGGGTAAGAGTGAGTAAGAGTGACTGAAGGTGAGTGAGAGTGCCAGAGAGTGTGTAAGTGTGAGTAAGAGTGAGTATAAGTAAGAGTGACTGAGAGTGAGTAAGAGTGACAGAGTGAGTAAGAGTGAGAGTAAGAGTGACAGAATGAGTAAGAGTGAGAGTAAAGTGATTGAGAGTAAGGGTGAGTATGAGAGTAAGAGTGATTGAGAGTTAGTGAGAGTAAGAGTGATTGAGAGTAAGAGTGATTGAGAGTAAGAGTGATTGAGAGTAAGAGTGATTGAGAGTAAGAGTGATTGGGAGTAAGAGTGATTGAGAGTAAGAGTGATTGGGAGTAAGAGTGATTGGGAGTAGGAGTTAGAGTGAGAGTAGGAGTAAGAATGAGAATAAGAGTGATTGAGAGTAAGAGTGAGTAAGAGTAAGAATGAGAGTAAGAGTGATTGAGAGTAAGAGTGATTGAGAGTAAGAGTGATTGAGAGTAAGAGTGATTGGGAGTAAGAGTGATTGGGAGTAGGAGTAAGAGTGAGAGTAAGAATGAGAATAAGAGTGATTGAGAGTAAGAGTGATTGGGAGTAAGAGTAAGAATGAGAGTAGGAGTGATTGAGAGTAGGAGTGATTGGGAGTAAGAGTGATCGAGAGTAAGAGTAATTGAGAGTAAGAGTATGAGAGTAAGAGTGAGAGAGTGAGTATGAATGGGTAAGGGTGACTGAGAGTGAGTAAGAATGACAGAGTAAGAGTGACAGAGTAAGAGTGACAGAGAGTAAGAGTGACAGAGAGTAAGAGTGACAGAGTAAGAGTGACAGAGTAAGAGTGACAGAGAGTAAGAGTGACAGAGAGTAAGAGTGACAGAGAGTAAGAGTGACAGAGTAAGAGTGACAGAGTAAGAGTGACAGAGAGTAAGAGTGACAGAGTAAGAGTGACAGAGAGTAAGAGTGACAGAGTAAGAGTGACAGAGAGTAAGAGTGACAGAGAGTAAGAGTGACAGAGAGTAAGAGTGACAGAGAGTAAGAATGACAGAGAGTAAGAGTGACAGAGAGTAAGAGTGACAGAGAGTAAGAGTGACAGAGAGTAAGAGTGACAGAGAGTAAGAGTGACAGAGAGTAAGAGTGACAGAGTAAGAGTGACAGAGTAAGAGTGACAGAGAGTAAGAGTGACAGAGAGTAAGAGTGACAGAGTAAGAGTGACAGAGAGTAAGAGTGACAGAGAGTAAGAGTGACAGAGTAAGAGTGACAGAGTGTAAGAGTGACAGAGTAAGAGTGACAGAGAGTAAGAGTGACAGAGAGTAAGAGTGACAGAGTAAGAGTGACAGAGAGTAAGAGTGAGAGTAAGAGTGACAGAGTAAGAGTGACAGAGAGTAAGAGTGACAGAGAGTAAGAGTGACAGAGAGTAAGAGTGACAGAGAGTAAGAGTGACAGAGTAAGAGTGACAGAGTAAGAGTGACAGAGAGTAAGAGTGACAGAGAGTAAGAGTGACAGAGAGTAGGAGTGACAGAGTGTAAGAGTGACAGTAAGAGTGACAGAGAGTAAGAGTGACAGAGAGTAAGAGTGACAGAGTAAGAGTGACAGAGTAAGAGTGACAGAGTAAGAGTGACAGAGTAAGAGAGTGAGAGTGATTATGAGAGAGTTAAGAGTGTGAGGTGTGTGAGTGTAGCAGGCCAGGGAGGCAGGATGTGTGGTCACAGGCGAGGCCTAGGCCTCGTGATCTCTAATGTTGGTTTTTATATATATGTGGGATTTTTTGTCCTGTTTCAAATTATAATTATTTAGCAGGAATGTAATAAGATATTGCACAGTATTAATGTGACAATAATATATGCATTATTTCCTTGATAATCAAACTTGTTGTTCAAAGATAATATACAATCTTTGAAGGAAACATTTTGAGAGCGCAAGCTGGCAACACTGTTCTGGTGGGTGAGAGAGACATATGGTTAGTTGTACTCAGACCTACAGTGGAGAAGGGTGTGTCCCAGCTGGCCGCCACCAGCCGCCACCCGCCGCCACCCGCCGCCACCCGCCGCCCACCACCAGCCGCCACCCGCCACCACCCACCACCAGCCGCCACCCGCCGCCACCCGCCACCCACCACCAGCCGCCGCCACCCACCACCAGCCGCCACCTGCCACCACCCACCACCAGCCGCCACCCGCCGCCACCCGCCGCCACCCGCCACCACCCACCACCAGCCGCCACCCGCCACCAGCCACCGCCACCCACCACCGCCACTCACCACCCGCCGCCACCACCCACCACCAGCCGCCACCCGCCACCACCCACCACCAGCCGCCACCCGCCACCACCCACCACCAGCCGCCAGCCGCCACCCACCACCAGCCGCCACCCGCCGCCACCCGCCGCCACCCACCACCCGCCGCCACCCACCACCAGCCGCCACCCGCCGCCACCCACCACCAGCCGCCACCCGCCACCGCCCACCACCAGCCGCCACCCGCCACCGCCCACCACCAGCCGCCACCCGCCACCGCCCACCACCAGCCGCCACCCGCCACCGCCCACCACCAGCCGCCACCCGCCACCGCCACCCACCACCGCCACCCGCCACCACCCACCACCAGCCGCCACCACCCACCACCAGCCGCCACCCGCCACCAGCCACCGCCACCCGCCAACAGCCACCGCCACCCACCACCACCCGCCACCAGCCACCGCCACCCACCACCGCCACTCACCACCCGCCGCCACCACCCACCACCAGCTGCCACCCGCCACCCACCACCGCCACCCGCCGCCACCACCCACCACCACCACCCACCACCACCAGCCGCCGCCGCCACCACCACCCACCACCACCGCCGCCACCACCCATCACCGCCGCCGCCACCACCACCCACCACCACCCACCGCCGCCGCCACCACCCATCACCGCCGCCGCCGCCACCACCCACCACAGCCGCCGCCGACACCACCGCCACCACCCACCACCGCCGCCACCACCAGCCGCCACAAGCCGCCACCGCCCGCCACCAGCCGCCATCACCACCACCACCACCACCAGCCGCCATCACCGCCACCAGCTGCCACCACCACCAGCCGCCACCACCACCACCACCAGCCGCCATCACCGCCACCAGCTGCCACCACCACCAGCCGCCATCACCGCCACCAGCTGCCACCACCACCAGCCGCCACCACCAGCCGCCACCACCACCTGCCACCAGCCGCCACCACCGCCCGCTATCAGCAGTCACCGCCCGTTGCCACAGTCGCCACCGCAAGCCGCCACCGCCAGCCGCCACCAGCCCCCCCCACCGCCGATCGTCACCACCCACCACAGCCGCCGCCGCCCGCCACCGCCCGCCACCGCCCGCCACCACCCACCACAGCCGCCACCACCCACCACCACCCGCCGCCACCACCCACCACCACCAGCCGCCGCCGCCGCCACCCACCACCCGCCGCCGCCGCCACCACCACCCACCACCACCGCCGCCACCACCCACCACCACCAGCCGCCGCCGCCACCACCACCACCCACCACCACCGCCGCCACCACCAGCCGCCGCCACCGCCACCACCACCCACCACCACCGCCGCCACCACCCACCACCGCCAGCCGCCACCACTCATCACAGACCCCGCCACCGCCCGCCAGACACAGCCGCCAGTGTCCGCCACCGCCGCCACTGTCCGCCACCGCCGCCACTGTCCGCCACCGCCGCCATTGTCCACCACCGCCGCCACTGTCCGCCACCGCCGCCATTGTCCGCCACCGCCGCCACTGTCCGCCACCGCCGCCACTGTCCGCCACCGCCACCACTGTCCGCCCGCCGCCACCACTGTCCGCCCGCCGCCACCACTGTCCGCCCGCCGCCACCACTGTCCGCCCGCCGCCTCCACTGTCCGCCCGCCGCCTCCACTGTCCGCCCGCCGCCTCCACTGTCCGCCTGCCGCCTCCACTGTCCGCCCGCCGCCTCCACTGTCCGCCCGCCGCCTCCACTGTCCGCCCGCCGCCGCCACTGTCCGCCCGCCGCCGCCACTGTCCGCCCGCCGCCGCAACTGTCCGCCCGCCGCCTCCACTGTCCGCCCGCCGCCTCCACTGTCCGCCCGCCGCCTCCACTGTCCGCCCGCCGCCTCCACTGTCCGCCCGCCGCCTCCACTGTCCGCCCGCCGCCGCCACTGTTCGCCCGCCGCCGCCACTGTCCGCCCGCCGCCGCCACTGTCCGCCCGCCGCCACTGTCCACCACCGCCGCCACGGTCCGCCCGCCGCCACTATCCGCCACAGCCGCCACTGTCCGCCCGCCGCCACTGTCCTCCCGCCGCCACTGTCCGCCCGCCGCCGCCCTGTCCGCCCGCCGCCACTATCCGCCACCGCCGCCACTGTCCGCCCGCCGCCACTGTCCGCCCGCCGCCACTATCCGCCACCGCCGCCACTGTCCGCCCGACGCCACTGTCCGCCCGCCGCCACTGTCCGCCCGCCGCCACTGTCCTCCCGCCGCCACTGTCCGCCCGCCGCCGCCCTGTCCGCCCGCCGCCACTATCCGCCACCGCCGCCACTGTCCGCCCGCCGCCACTGTCCGCCCGCCGCCACTATCCGCCACCGCCGCCACTGTCCGCCCGACGCCACTGTCCACCCGCCGCCACTGTCCGCCCGCCGCCACTGTCTGCCCGCTGCCACTGTCCGCCACCGCCGCCACTGTCCGCCACCGCCGCCACTGTCCGCCCGACGCCACTGTCCACCCGCCGCCACTGTCCGCCCGCCGCCACTGTCTGCCCGCCGCCACTGTCCGCCACCGCCGCTACTGTCCGCCCGCCGCCACTGTCCGCCCGCCGCCGCCACTGTCCGCCCGCCGCCACTGTCCGCCCGCCGCCACTATCCGCCACCGCCGCCACTGTCCGCCACAGCCGCCACTCTCCGCCCGCCGCCACTATCCGCCACCGCCGCCACTATCCGCCACCGCCGCCACTGTCCGCCCGCCGCCACTGTCTGCCCGCCGCCACTATCCGCCACCGCCGCCACTGTCCGCCCGCCGCCACTATCCGCTACCGCCGCCACTGTCCGCCCGCCGCCACTGTCCACCCGCCGCCACTGTCCGCCCGCCGCCACTGTCCGCCCGACGCCACTGTCCACCCGCCGCCACTGTCCGCCCGCCGCCACTGTCTGCCCGCCGCCACTGTCCGCCCGCCGCTACTATCCGCCACCGCCGCCACTATCCGCCACCGCCGCCACTGTCCGCCCGCCGCCACTGTCTGCCCGCCGCCACTATCCGCCACCGCCGCCACTGTCCGCCCGCCGCCACTATCCGCTACCGCCGCCACTGTCCGCCCGCCGCCACTGTCCGCCCGCCGCCGCCACTGTCCGCCCGCCGCCACTGTCCGCCCGCCGCCACTATCCGCCACCGCCGCCACTGTCCGCCACAGCCGCCACTCTCCGCCGTACAGCCTCCCCTCTCTCCGTTAGTAAATAATTATAATTGTTAGTAAATAATAAAAGAAATATAAATTATTAGATTTTTTTTACCCTTAAATTGGTTTTAATATTTAAATTGAAAATAATAATATAATATAAAATATAATAAAAATAATATAATATAAAATATAATTTAATTTCAAGAAATTTAACTTTAAACACAAAGATGTAAAAAGGGTTCAGATTATTGGCTCAAACCTTTCATAAGAGATTCATATTGGTATATGAATGGATTATGAATGACTCATGTTAGGAGTGTAAAGTTGCCACAACATCTCAAATTAGTGTTAGATACATATGTCTTGGTTATAAGTTTTGGAAACCTATTTAAGTCCACACACAATATCGTATCTGATACGATAAAACAAACGTTTCCAATACTTTCAAATACTTTCCAGATATGTTGTGGCAACCTAAAATTGTTTGCTGGGCACCCCCTCCTCCTACACTCCACTACTCTTTCCTCATATACACCACTACCCTCCTCCTCCTTCACACCACTACCTCCTCTTCATTACCCCTCCTCCTACACTCCACAACACCCTCCTCCTACCCATCACTATTCCCCTCCTCTTACACACCACTACCCCCTCCTCTAACACTCCACTACTACCTCCTCCTACACTCCACTACCCCCTCCTCCTACACACCACTACCACCCTCCTCCTACACACAACTGCCCCCTCCTCATACACTCCACTACCCCTCCTCATACACTCCACTATCCCCTCCTCATACACTCCACTACCCCCCTCCTCCTACACTCCATTATCCCCTCCTCCTACTCACCATTACCCCTCCTCCTACACACTACTTCCCCCTCCTCCTACACGCAACTACCCTCTCCACCTACACACCACTACCCCCCTTCCTCCTACATACGACTACCCCCTCCTCCTACACACCACTACCCCCTTTCTTCTACACACCACTTTCCCCCTCCTCCTACACTCTACTACCCCCTCCTCCATCACTCCTCAGCACGACTTATAGTTATACTCACCTAATTGTATTCACCTGAGGAATTCACAGAGCAGATGTACAAAATAGAAAACATACTTGATAACCTAGTAAACCCAGCTCCAGATATTATCTTCCTTGCAGATTTCAATTTACCGAGTCTAAGATGGAGAATGGCAAACACAAATATCATAG
This sequence comes from Procambarus clarkii, assembly GCF_040958095.1. Classification (NCBI taxonomy): domain Eukaryota; kingdom Metazoa; phylum Arthropoda; class Malacostraca; order Decapoda; family Cambaridae; genus Procambarus; species Procambarus clarkii. Next base: position 968,771 of record NW_027189171.1, read on the forward strand.
CAGGGAATGACCCGGTAAATAACCAACCACAGGTCAGAGAACTTTTGAGATTCTGTGACAAATTCTCGCTCAGTCAACAGATTACAGAACCAACTAGGAACGAAAACACACTAGACTTGTTATTCACAAACAATGACGAACTAATCAGAGACATTACAATCTCAGATACTTCATACTCTGACCATAAGCTCATTGAAGTGCGAACTATTACAAATAACGGTAGTAGGTCTAAGAGACCCAACAATCGGGAAGAAATATTCAATCAATTCAATTTCAACAATAAGAGGATCGACTGGGAAAAAATAAATGTAGACCTTGCAACCATTCAATGGGAGACGGTCTTAAGTGACAAAACTCCCACACAGGGAGTGTGGGAGTTTTGTCACTTAAGTTTTGAGCAACTTGAGCTGCTCAACTGACAGCTGAAGATTACAAGGTCTGCTTGAAGCACGTGCCTGTGAGGAGGGGCAGAAAGAGGACCACTCTAGAAAGAGAACGCAGACGACTGTACAGGAGAAGGAAAAAAATAACGGAAATGCTTCGGCAGACACAACTATCACAAGCAAGGAAAATAAGCCTCATGGAGATTGAAGAAATAGAACAAACGTTGAAGCAATCATATGAGTCTGAGGAAATGGTATTGGAACAGAAAGCTATACAAGAGATAAGGAAAAATCCGAAATATTTTTTCACATATGCAAAATCAAAATCAAAAACCTCGACCAGTATTGGACCGTTAATTACAAATGAAGGTACGTACACAGAGGACAACAAAGAGATTAGTGAAATTCTAAGAAGCCAGTATGAGGCTATGTTTAGCACACCAATAAACAACATGAAAGTTGATGACCCAGACAGCTTCTTTATGAATGACATTCAAGCTGAAGATAATATAACGGATATTACCACAAACTCGGAAGACTTTGAAAGAGAAATTGACAATATGCCTATGCACTCAGCTCCTGGGCCTGACTCATGGAATTCAATATTCATAAAGATATGTAAAGTACCAGTAGCGATAGCACTCAGCGTAATATGGAGAAAGAGCCTGGATACAGGAGAGATACCAGCAGCACTTAAATCTGCAGATATAGCTCCGTTGCACAAGGGGGGCAGTAAAGCCTTGGCAAAAAATTATAGGCCCGTTGCACTAACATCACACATAATAAAAGTGTTTGAAATAGTGATTAGGAATCAAATTTCTAGTTTTATGGAAAAAAATGAACTGCACAACCCAGGACAACATGGATTTAGAGCGGGAAGATCCTGTCTATCACAGTTACTCAGCCACTATGACAAAATCACAGAAGCCCTAGAAGAAAAGCAAAAGGCAGATGTTGTATACACAGACTTTGCAAAGGCGTTCGACAAATGTGACCATGGGGTGATAGCTCACAAAATGAGGTCACTGGGAATAACTGGAAAAGTAGGACGCTGGATACTCAATTTCCTGTCGAACAGAACACAAAGAGTAACAGTCAATCAGATAAAATTGAGTCCAAGCGATGTTAAAAGCTCCCTACCTCAAGGTACAGTCCTTGCACCACTACTGTTCCTTATTCACATATCTGATATAGACAAAAATACACGTCACAGCTTCGTGGTGTCCTTTGCAGATGACACAAAAATCAGCATGAAAATTACCTCTGCTGAAGACATTGAAAAACTACAAGCAGATGTCAACAAAGTTTTCGATTGAGCAGCAGAAAGGAGCTTGATGTTTAACAGTGATATATTTCAAGTACTCAGGTATGGCAAAAATGAGGATCTGAAACATATTACAGGGTACAAAACACAATCAAATCTTCCCATAGTAGAAAAACAGCATGTCAAGGATTTGGGAATAATGATGTCCTACGATCTAACGTTTAGGGAGCATAACCAAGCAAATATTGCGTCAGCCAGATAAATGATCGGATGGATTACGAGAACTTTCAATTCCAGGGATCCCATCACAATGGTTGTACTCTTCAAGTCACTTGTGTTGTCCCGTCTTGAGTACTGCTCAGTACTCACTTACGCCTTCAGAGCAGGAGAGATTGCTGAAATAGAGGGAATACAGAGAATATATATGGCATGCATAGACGAGATAAAACACCTAAATTATTGGGATTGTCTCAAAGCTCTCCAAATGTTCTCTCTAGAAAGGAGACAAGAGAAATACCAAATAATATACACATGGAAAATACTGGAGGGCCAGGTCCCAAATCTACACAGTAAAATAACAAGGTACTGGAGTGAACGATATGGAAGAAAATACAAGATTGAACCAATGAAGAGCAGAGGTGCCATAGGCACAATCAGAGAGCACTGTATAAACATCAGAGGTCCGCGGTTGTTCAACGTCCTCCCAGCGACTATAAATATTGCCGGAACAACCATGGACATCTTCAAGAGAAAACTGGACTGTTTTCTAAGAGAAGTTTTGGATCAGCCAAGCTGTGGTGGGTACGTGGCCCTGCGGGCCGCTCCAAGCAACAACCTGGTGGACCAAACTCTCACAAGTCGAGCCTGGCCTCGGGCCGGGCTTGGGGAGTAGAAGAACTCCCAGAACCCCATCAAGCAGGTACCTAGCATTGCTCACTAAGTTGTACTCACCTACTTGTATTCACCTAGCAGTGCTCACTAAGCTATACTCACCTATATGTACTCCTAGTTTTACATTTCAAAAGACATATATTTAATATATAAACATGAGCAAATAATAATAATATAAAATGGAACAAATAGTATTATGTAAGTTAATATATTAGCAATCTAACCCAAAAATTATAATCAAATCTTCGTGTAACTAAATGTTTTACGAATGTTTCATAAAGCTATGGAACAAAAATCACAATTTATATGTAATGTACATCAATTTAATATTTGAACATGAAAAAAGTATTTTTGTAATATATTAATGTGAAACTAGTGTTAGAAAAGTCATCATTTACCATATTATATAAATACAAACTTTTATCATTCTTGGGTTAACGGTTGCTCATGTGCCTGTTGAACCACATGCAACTTGTCTTTTCCACAACCCTATTGAAATGTTTTTGGAGGTTGCCACAACGTTTTGTTTATGCTGGGTAGGGTGTTCAATATTTAGAACAACATTAGGCTATTTTAATATAAATGAGACTAGGTTGATCAATATTTAAATCAACACTAATCAATGGTAACATCATACCTTTAACGCAAGTTGGCCTCTAGCTACTAGTATATTTTGTAGTGGAGACAAAAGGCAATATATTTTAAGGGGGCCTTAGATTCCAATTTGCCCTAAAAATGCAACAAATGAAAACTCGTTCTATTTCAATCAAACTTTTTTCACAAGTTCTATATGAAAAGTGTTTCATCTGGTCCAAGTTTCAGAATCGTAGTATAAATAGGAAGGGAGAAAAAAAATTGAAGTAGTTGTGAAAATTATGCCAAAATGGTCAAAATCGATTATCAATCAAAAGTGTCAACTGAAATCATAGCTATGACTCTTTCTATCACAATATATATTAACACAGTATATATTAAACAAATATTATAATTAGTTTAATTGAAAAAAAAAATAAACATTTTTTTATTATTTTTTTTTTCATTTTTTCGGGCAATTTGCATCAAACTTACACACCTGACTGTATGTACGCCTATCTGTAAGGACGCCAATTTTGGAGAAAATTGGTTGATGTCAACCTCAGCCACGGATTTTAGAACCGTAGACTTCATTCATTTCTGTTTTTTTTTTTTCAATTGACACAAACGTTTACAAAACTGATTCATTTGTTATTCAATTTACATGAAACTTACACAGTATATGTGAAGGGTATGTCTCTACATTGGAGAGTTTTCATTTTTTTCTAAGTTCATTTATTGATTTTATAATAACAATAAACATGCCATATTTGCCAAAAAAAATTTGGGAACTTTGAACATTTGTATTAGGAAAACTAAAGATGTTTTGGAAATTCTATATCTCAAGGTCCTTTATTATATGCTAATGTGTCAGAAAAGTGTCAGAAAATATTTATATCTGAAACGTGTGTTCTGAAGTGTGGACTTGAAAATGTGTAAAAAACGTTGAAAAAAAAAATCTCCCTCTCTATTTATGCTGCAGTACTGAAACATGGGACAATTAAAGCACTTTTCATATACAACTAGTCAAATAATATTGGTTGACATTAAACAACTTTGACTCTGACAACCTGATGCCCCCTTAATTGGAGTTGTAGTTTATATGGTAAATAACTCTGTACTCAGAGAAATTATATACACAATTGTTGTTGGTAGCCTATCATTAACCTCTGGTGTTATTTTGGTAGTAATTATTTTATTAGTTACCGTTTACAAAATTAAACATCACAATATAGTAGATAAACTCAGCAAAAACAAAGCTACAATTTGGATGTATTTAATATATGTGGTTAAACTCCACAGATATAACACTCCATGAATATTTATTTATTTTTTATTTTTACATGCATGCATGCGTATAAATACAAGAACAAATCAAACAGAACACAAACACAAATTACAAAATTACAAAGTACAAAATCAAAGAAAATACCGGCTTGAAGGGCTGAAAACAAAACCCAAACATAATGCATGATAGTTTAAAAAGAGCAGTGCAATACATGTCGTTCATATATAAGCGTAAAGGCAAGCACGCATACAATTACAATACAATGAGAACAGATCACAAAAGCACAAATTACAGTCACAAAAGTACAAATTATCAAATACACAAAACACCGGCCTGAAGGGCCGACAACACAACCAACAATAAGCACATAAGTATAAGTACAAAGTACCCAACCCACACCCAACAATCCAACTATTAAAACCCAACACAAAACAAGCCTACAGGCCCCAGAAACAACACGGAGAGGCACAAATACATAACTACAATAAAATAAATATAACACAGAAACAAAAGGAAAATCACTGCGCCAATTCATGACAAAGAGAACAAACACAAGCAGAGCAACACAAGCAGCCCGAAGGGCAGCAACTACCCCACAACAAGCACAGATCACGCAAGAACCAGAAAAACAAACCCGGCCCACCTACACAGAGGCCCGCAACCGCACCCCACATCCATGCATACAAATGGACACAACACATAGCACACACACACACACAAAAAACTTAAAGGGAGAAAACACCTCAATGGGAGGCGAATATTTCTCAGCAAACTCATGCAGAGGATATGTCTGCTTATAGGCCTCCCATATTAAATACGCCCAGTCGGTAGGACAACGATTCCCCTGCCTCAGGGGGGCGTGCATAAACTCAGGAATCACCAGATCAGGCGAAAGCGGTAGCTCCTGGAGCTGCCCAGCAAACACAAATCATCTACACAACGTTCGCCTATCTCTTCCCATAGGTGTGGGAATGATTTGCATTGAGAATGGTGCAGGAGAGCCTTTGAGAAACTTTTACTCAAAAAATCCAAACACAAAGGTTTAATTATAAATTGTTTTTCTACAATTATTTTCTTCCAAATGTAAAACAAATAGTTTTTACATGTTTAAATATAAAATTTATGGTGTTTTTTGTAAAATTCATTAATAAATTGTGAATGATATATATTGGCTGAGTGAAACCTTTAAAATCCATTTAGTTATAATATGAACAGAAAAAAGTAGTTTTCCAAATTTTCTAAAAATCGCTCTTTTTAACACAATTTGACTCCTTATGCATTCCACTAAACACTAATATCATGTTTAAATATATAATTTATGTATTATTCCCTAAGATAATTTATATAAATCATAAATGTTGCTGAAAAGTGGTGAGAAAGTGAGTAAGAGTGAGCGAGAGTGGGTAAGAGTGAGTAAGAATGACTGAAGGTGAGTGAGAGTGCCAGAGAGTGTGTAAGCGTGAGTAAGAGTGAGTATAAGTAAGAGTGACTGAGAGTGAGTAAGAGTGACAGAGTGAGAGTAAGGGTGACAGAATGAGTAAGAGTGAGAGTAAAGTGATTGAGAGTAAGGGTGAGTATGAGAGTAAGAGTGATTGAGAGTTAGAGTGAGAGTAAGAGTGATTGAGAGTTAGTGAGAGTAAGAGTGATTGAGAGTAAGAGTGATTGAGAGTAAGAGTGATTGAGAGTGAGAGTAAGAGTGATTGGGAGTAAGAGTGATTGAGAGAAAGAGTGATTGGGAGTAAGAGTGATTGGGAGTAGGAGTTAAAGTGAGAGTAGGAGTAAGAATGAGAATAAGAGTGAGTAAGAGTGATTGAGAGTAAGAGTGATTGGGAGTAAGAGTGATTGGGAGTAAGAGTAAGAGTAGGAGTAAGAATGAGAATAAGAGTGATTGAGAGTAAGAGTAAGAGTAAGAATGAGAGTAGGAGTGATTGAGAGTAGGAGTGATTGGGAGTAGGAGTGATTGGGAGTAAGAGTGATTGAGAGTAAGAGTAATTGAGAGTAAGAGTATGAGAGTAAGAGTGAGAGAGTGAGTATGAATGGGTAAGGGTGACTGAGAGTGAGTAAGAGTGACAGAGTAAGAATGACAGAGTAAGAGTGATAGAGAGTAAGAGTGACAGAGAGTAAGAGTGACAGAGAGTAAGAGTGACAGAGTAAGAGTGACAGAGAGTAAGAGTGACAGAGAGTAAGAGTGACAGAGAGTAAGAGTGACAGAGAGTAAGAGTGACAGAGTAAGAGTGAGTATGAGAGTGAGTAAGGATGACTGAGAGAAAGAGTGAGTAATAGTGCGTAAGAGTGATTGAGAGTAAGAGTTATTGAGAGTAAGAGTGATTGAGAGTAAGAGTGATTGAGAGTAAAAGTGATTGAGAGTAAGAGTGATTGAGAGTAAGAGTGATTGGGAGTAAGAGTGATTGAGAGTAGGAGTGATTGGGAGTAAGAGTGATTGGGAGTAGGAGTAAGAATGAGAATAAGAGTGATTGAGAGTAAGAGTGAGTAAGAGTAAGAATGAGAGTAGGAGTGATTGAGAGTAAGAGTGATCGAGAGTAAGAGTGATTGAGAGTAAGAGTGACTGGGAATAAGAGTGATTGGGAGTAAGACTAAGAGTGAGAGTAAGAGTAAGAATGAGAATAAGAGTGATTGAGAGTAAGAGTGATTGGGAGTAAGAGTAAGAGTAAGAATGAGAGTAGGAGTGATTGAGAGTAGGAGTGATTGGGAGTAGGAGTGATTGGGAGTAAGAGTGATTGAGAGTAAGAGTAATTGAGAGTAAGAGTATGAGTGTAAGAGTGAGAGAGTGAGTATAAATGGGTAAGGGTGACTGAGAGTGAGTAAGAATGACAGAGTAAGAGTGACAGAGAGTAAGAGTGACAGAGAGTAAGAGTGACAGAGAGTAAGAGTGACAGAGAATAAGAGTGACAGAGTAAGAGTGACAGAGTAAGAGTGACAGAGTAAGAGTGACAGAGAGTAAGAGTGACAGAGAGTAAGAGTGACAGAGAGTAAGAGTGACAGAGAGTAAGAGTGACAGAGTAAGAGTGAGTATGAGAGTGAGTAAGGATGACTGTGAGTAAGAGTGAGTAATAGTGCATAAGAGTGATTGAGAGTAAGAGTGAGTAATAGTGTGTAAGAGTGATTGAGAGTAAGAGTGAGTAATAGTGCGTAAGAGTGATTGAGAGTGAGAGTGAGTTAAGAGTGTGAGGTGTGAGAGGGTAGCAGGCCAGGGAGGCAGGATGTGTGGTCACAGGCGAGGCCTAGGCCTCGTGATCTCTAATGTTGGTTTTTATATATATGTTGGATTTTTTGTCCTGTTTCAAATTATAATTATTTAGCAGGAATGTAATAAGATATTGCACAGTATTAATGTGACAATAATATATGCATTATTTCCTTGATAATCAAACTTGTTGTTCAAAGATAATATACAATCTTTGAAGGAAACATTTTGAGAGCGTGAGCTGGCAACACTGGGCTGGTGGGTGAGAGAGACATGGTTAGTTGTGCTCAGACCTTCAGTGGTGAAGGGTGTGTCCCAGCTGGCCGCCACCAGCCGCCACCCGCCGCCACCCGCCACCAGCCGCCACCCGCCACCACCGACCACCCACCACCTGCCACCACCTGCCACCACCCACCACCAGCCGCCACCTGCCACCACCCACCACCAGCCGCCACCCGCCACCACCCACCACCAGCCGCCACCCACCACCAGCCGCCACCCGCCACCAGCCACCGCCACCCACCACCGCCACCCGCCGCCACCACCAGCCGCCGCCGCCACCACCACCCACCACCACCGCCGCCACCACCATCACCGCCGCCGCCACCACCACCCACCACCACCGCCGCCACCACCCATCACCGCCGCCACCACCCACCACAGCCGCCGCCGACACCACCGCCACCACCCACCACAGCCGCCACCACCACCCACCACCACCACGACCACCCACCACCGCCGCCACCACCAGCCGCCACAAGCCGCCACCGCCCGCCACCGCCCGCCACCAGCCGCCATCACCACCACCACCACCAGCAGCCGCCATCACCGCCACCAGCTGCCACCACCACCAGCCGCCACCACCACCACCACCAGCCGCCACCACCACCACCACCAGCCGCCATCACCGCCACCAGCTGCCACCACCAGCCGCCACCACCGCCACCACCACCTGCCACCAGCCGCCACCACCGCCCGCTATCAGCCGTCACCGCCACTGTCCGCCACCGCCGCCACTGTCCGCCACTGTCCGCCACCGCCACCACTGTCTGCCACCGCCACCACTGTCCGCCCGCCGCCACCACTGTCCGCCCGCCGCCACCACTGTCCGCCCGCCGCCACCACTGTCCGCCCGCTACCACCACTGTCCGCCCGCCACCACCACTGTCCGCCCGCCGCCTCCACTGTCCGCCCGCCGCCTCCACTGTCCGCCCGCCGCCACCACTGTCCGCCCGCCGCCCCCACTGTTCGCCCGCCGCCGCCACTGTCCGCCCGCCGCCGCCACTGTCTGCCCACCGCCGCCACTGTCCGCCCGCCGCCACTGTCCACCACCGCCGCCAAAGCCGCCACGGTCCGCCCCCCGCCACTATCCGCCACTGTCCGCCCGCCGCCACTGTCCGCCCGCCGCCACTGTCTGCCCGCCGCCACTATCCGCCACCGCCGCCACTGTCCTCCCGCCGCCACTGTCCGCCCGCCGCCACTGTCCGCCCGCCGCCGCCCTGTCCGCCCGCCGCCACTGTCCGCCCGCCGCCACTATCCGCCACCGCCGCCACTGTCCGCCCGCCGCCACTATCCACCACCGCCACCACTGTCCGCCACCGCCACCACTGTCTGCCACCGCCACCACTGTCTGCCACCGCCACCACTGTCTGCCACCGCCACCACTGTCTGCCACCGCCACCACTGTCTGCCACCGCCACCACTGTCCGCCCGCCGCCACCAATGTCCGCCCGCCGCCACCACTGTCCGCCCGCCGCCACCACTGTCCGCCCGCCGCCACCACTGTCCGCCCGCCGCCTCCACTGTCCGCCCGCCGCCACCACTGTCCGCCTGCCGCCACCACTGTCCGCCCGCCGCCACCACTGTCCGCCCGCCGCCGCCACTGTTCGCCCGCCGCTGCCACTGTCCGCCCGCCGCCGCCACTGTCCGCCCGCCGCCGCCACTGTCCGCCCGCCGCGGCCACTGTCCGCCCGCCGCCGCCACAGTCCGCCCGCCGCCGGCACTGTCCGCCCGCCGCCACTGTCCACCACCGCCGCCAAAGCCGCCACGGTCCGCCCGCCGCCACTATCCGCCACAGCCGCCACTATCCGCAACCGCCGCCACTGTCCGCCCGCCGCCACTGTCCACCACCGCCGCCAAAGCCGCCACGGTCCGCCCGCCGCCACTATCCGCCACAGCCGCCACTATCCGCCACCGCCGCCACTGTCCGCCCGCCGCCACTGTCCGCCCGCCGCCACTGTCCGCCCGCCGCCACTATCCGCCACCGCCGCCACTGTCCGCCACAGCCGCCACTCTCCACCGTACAGCCTCCCCTCTCTCCGTTAGTAAATAATTATAATTGTTAGTAAATAATAAAAGAAATATAAATTATTAGATTTTTTTTACCCTTAAATTGGTTTTAATATTTAAATTGAAAATAATAATATAATATAAAATATAATAAAAATAATATAATATAAAATATAATTTAATTTCAAGAAATTTAACTTTAAACACAAAGATGTGAAAAGGGTTCAGATTATTGGCTCAAACCTTTCATAAGAGATTCATATTGGTATATGAATGGATTATGAATGACTCATGTTAGGAGTGTAAAGTTGCCACAACATCTCAAATTAGTGTTAGATACATATGTCTTGGTTATAAGTTTTGGAAACCTATTTAAGTCCACACACAATATCGTATCTGATACAATAAAACAAACGTTTCCAATACTTTCAAATACTTTCCAGATATGTTGTGGCAACCTAAAATTGTTTGCTGGGTGGGTGGCAATAGTCGTATAAAGAGGTAAGGTAGAGCAAACCACCCCCTCCATGGAAGTAGAAGACAAGAAAGAAGCAGATGTAGGCGACCAGGACGGCCCGGCCGCCGGATGCACAGAAGAAGATGATGGCCGCCGAGCCGGCAACACCACACCCGACACTGCAGAAGAGACAGTCGGAGATGGGAGAAGCGGGAAAACTGCCGCCGATGAAACTGGGGACAAAGCTGGGGGCACGGAACCCCCAGAGCGAACCGTCTTTTTTAATACCACCACCAGGTCACCACGCTCACTAGCAGGAGGAACCAGAACCATCCGATGCAGTCAACGCACCGGAAGCAAGCTTCACAGGCACCACACCAAAAGAAACACCGACACTGGCAGCCACAGGCACATGGCTGTGCCTGTGGCTGCTGTGCCTCCGCCACCACCGAAGAATGTGACACAACCGGAACCTCACCGCCATCGCTGGAAGATCCAGTCGTTGAAATCTCCCACATCAGCCCTGACAGAAGAAGAATGCCAGGAACGCTTGGGCTCTGGCCTCACATCATCAGATCCAAAGGCCAACCCAGAAACATGGGCATCACAAGCAGTGCGAACCAATGCTCTCCACAGGATGGCAGCATCCTCAACCACATGGGGTACCAGGCCAAGCACAATAGGAGGCCCTGTATCCAACCCAGCACCCAGCACAGCCGAGACACATGGCGAGGGTGCAGGGACATGTGCAGCAGGTGGAGAAGACAGAGACGACGTACATAGATCCACCGGAAGACCCATGGGACCATCAGGGACACCAACGGGAGCAGGCTAAATATCTGAAGGCACCACAACTCCTGGAAGAGAGGCCACCACAGCAGGAGATGCGTTGGGCGCCACAGGGGGGGCCCTCAGCAGCCAACGGGATGGACACATCCCCACCCACTGAATCCTCCTCCACAGGGAGCAGTGGAAAATCCTCCTCATGGAAGAGGTTCACTGGGGCGACGGCAGCCTCAGAACACCCGGCAGCCTGATGCCCCAGCAGGCCACACCGAAAACATGTCTGTGGTTGACAGGAATAATACACTCGAACATAATATCCGAGGAGCCGAACGGAGGACAGAATGTCCACCCTCAGGCGCATCGCCAGGGTCCGAATGTTTGTATGCAAACCCTGGAACTTCCCTGAGGAAAGCTTGTGCAGCCTCACACTGACGACAGCGTCAAACCTCCCGAAGTAACGCCACAAGAGGTCCTCAGAAAACTCCAAGGGAGCCCCATGAACACTCATGTACGTCAATGCACCACTCTGATTGGAAATCTCCACAGTGCCGGCACCACCCGGCAGGGGCAGTGCTGGAGAAACGCCGGTACTCCGCGTCCCCCACAAATTTAACAATCACTCGATGAGAAGTAACCAGTTCAATACCATAAATCACATCCACAGGGACACGGAGCATGTCACACATTACAAGTTCAACCTCCGGATACCCGGCACGACCAGAAAATTCCAGGACTACAAAGTGCACATGCACAACAGGGGGGAAGAAGTCCTTCCCATCACAGAGAGTCACAGACGATCACCCAAGCACCACTTGGCGAATGCAGGGAGGGCAGAAACACCCACACCCCTCAACCAAAGCGGCAAGCCACCATTAACTGCCGGAGAGGTCAGGCGACACGTCCTCACTCCACGGTGGCAGTGTACCAAACACACTCCACGAAAGTGGTGGATAAACTCCACAAAACTGCGGTGAGGCTAGGCTACTGACCAGTCTGTGACTGATGCTATGTGTTTAATATATCATTGATTTATTGCACTACTTTATTTAATTTGATGGACCAGTGTGATCCATTATCATTAAGGAACAATCTAGGTTCGGAGGACTATAAATTATATTTCTGGTTCAAGAACCATTAATTTCATTATTTCTGTATATGATGAACCAGTTTAGCATTTCCGGTTCATCCAGTTTAAAGCACCATAAATTATGTGGGGAAATTTACTGGTGATTGATTTCATTATTAATTCAATTTTTTTTATTTAATTGTATTTAATACTTTTCAGCAGAGAGTATAACATATTTTGTAACTTATTTTCACCAGTAAACATCCATTCACACATTTTGGTGGGTTTATATTTGAACCTTACCATAATTAAGTGGTAGATTTAATTGTTATGCCCTGGGAGGCGCTTGCCTTAATAGCTTTCAACACCGCCAGGCGAAAAAAAATAAAAAAATATATATTTTTTTCGTCTTATAAAAGTATTCATTTGAGTTCCCTAATCGCAGGAAAAATAAAAAAAAAACACAAATCGTAGGTGACATATTTTGGCCACAATAAGGCGGGGAAGTTTGGCAAAATTGAGGCGTTTACAGAGTAAGCGTCCTGTGGTGGATTGCTCCACCCTCGCTGACAGGCGAGAGTTGCCACAAAGGTATATTATCTAATTATTTCAATATCTCAATTGATTTTTCTCACTTTTTTGCAGTAATATTATTCAATAGTGTGTTGTGTTATATTTATATAATAAAATGTGTGACCCAAATGTACTACTAATCTGGTATGGTGTCCGAACAACATAGTGGTCACCAACACCCCAGCCAGCAAACGATGTTACCTCACTCACCAACATTCCTCATCCCACTATACTGTTTGGGCTGTTATTATGCTATATACACAAACACATTCTCTTTAAGAATCTACATGTTGCATTCACAATAATTGAACAACCAAGCTGGTATTACGACAAGGTGAAGAAGGTAGTGCTCATGGCTTACCAGGTGGTGCCTGAGGCTTATAGGCAGAAGTTCAGGAACCTGAAGAAGATCTCGGAGCACACGTTCACCGAGTTTGCGACCATCAAGGAACTGCTTTTTCCGGAGTGGTGTGCTTCTCGGAAGGTGAAGACAAAAGAAGACCTCGAGCAGCTCATACTGCTAGAGGACTTCAAAGACTGCCTATCAGGGGATCTAAAGACATACTTAGAGGAACAACAGGTGGAGACCTTAAGTGCAGCAGCCACTATGGCTGAAGAATACATCTTGACGCACAGGCATTCTGCTAGGTATGTCCCAAAGACCTACTCAAGATATTCGGCCAAACATAAACCAGAGGAGAAGACCGCCCCTCGTAGTGCCGCCAAGTCAACCCCAGATAGTCCTAGGAGGTTTAGTCAAAAAGGGACATAATGTATTGGACCTGTGGAAAGAAAGGGCACATGGCTGCTAAGTGTCGTAGCAGTGCGGGTAACAATACACGTAGGGAACTTATGCTGGTAAGTAGTATAGTACCACCGATGGCCACCCTAGAGAAGAGGAAAGAGTTGTTCGCCCCATATACTTCACAAGGCGATGTATCAAGTGACCACTCGGGTAAGCCCGTGGTAGTACTCAGAGACAGTGGAGCTGCCCAGTCTCTGATTTTGGAAAAGTCATTATTCGAAGGTGTATCAGCGAATGGGACACAGAAGGTAATCTTAGGCGGTTTTCCTTCCACATTGTACCTTGCCCCTTTGATAAAGATACATCTAGAGTCCCAACACTTCAAAGGCGAGTGTAAGTTAGCTGTGGTGGACAGTCTTCCCATAGAAGGAATTGACGTTATTTTGGCCAATGACTTAGCCCTAGGTTTGTTACCTAACCATCCCCTGGTCATGGAAGATCCAGTGTGTGAAGAGACAAGTTCAATTACGGTAGTGCCAACAAGGTCTCAGGCTCAATTCCAGGTACCATCAGATTTAAATACTTTGTTTGACTCTCCTCCTATCCCACAGGTTACGAGTAGCCATTCACCTGACCCGCCCGTCCCGATGCCAGTTCCTGAATGCTGGACTCGAGCCAGTCTGCTAGAGGAGCAGAGGAAGGACCCTCAGGTACAAAAGTTAGCTAATACCATAGAGTCTCCTACGAAAGGAGGTGATCTGTACGTCTGGTCGAATGAAGTACTATGTCGCAGGTGTCCACCGAAATACCCCCAGTCAACTGAGGTAGGTAAGCGGATAGTCGTCCCAGCCGTGTTCCAATCTAAGCTGTTAGAAACGGCTCATGCCGATAGATTTGCTGGACATGGTGGGGTCTCGAAAACCTTTCATCGACGAGCTAAGAGTTTCTACTGGCCGCACATGAAGAAGGACGTACGTCGCTTCTGCAAAACCTGTCACGCCTGCCAGATGGCAGGGAAAGCAAACCAGCCTGTCCCCAAAGCTTCTTTATGCCCTATCCCTTCCATAGGTGATCCCTTCGAGCACCTCATTCTGGATATAGTTGGCCCGCTTCCGCCTTCTACCTCAGGGGGTGCAGTATTTGCTCACTATATTAGATCGGGTTAGTAGGTACCCAGAAGCGATCCCCCCTTAAGACCATCATAGCTAAGGTCTTGGTGAAACATTTACTCTGGTTCGTCTCGCGATATGGTCTCCCTAAGACCATTCAGACGGATCAGGGATCGAATTTTATGTCTCGTTTGTTTCGCCAACAGATCGCCGACCTGGGAATCCAACAGATTACATCCAGTGCCTACCACCCCGTGTCGCAAGGAGCTTTGGAGCGTTTCCACTAGACGCTGAAGGGCATGCTTAGGAAGTTTTGCTATGACCGGCAGAGTAAGTGGGTTGAAGACCTACCCTAACTCCTATTTGCGGTAAGATCAGTACCTAATGAATCGCTAGGAATCTCCCCATTCGAAATGATTCATGGCCACTCTGTGAGAGGTCCCTTAGAAGTGGCACGAGACCATTGGCTGAACGAGGAGACCAACGTAGACGTTGTGGACTGGCTATCTACAAACAAAGGTAGGTTGTTCTCTGCTTGGGAGATGGCAAAGAAAACCTTAGAGAATACTCAGAAGATAACCAAGAGCAGGTACGATAAGAGCACCAAACAAAGGGATTTCCTGG
This sequence comes from Procambarus clarkii, assembly GCF_040958095.1. Taxonomy (NCBI): domain Eukaryota; kingdom Metazoa; phylum Arthropoda; class Malacostraca; order Decapoda; family Cambaridae; genus Procambarus; species Procambarus clarkii. The sequence continues at coordinate 984,024 of NW_027189171.1, forward strand.
TAGGGGATCTAGTGTTGTATGTACTCCTACAGTGACCGGAAGTTTAAGTGCTAAATTTGAAGGTCCTTACCAGGTCTTAAGAAAGGTTATTAGTCACAATTACCTTCTTAGCACTCCAGACCGCAGAAAGAAGGAAACTTAGGTTCATGTTAACATGATTAAAAAAATATGAGGGCCAAGATACACTCCCAATAACCACGGTGACAACTAAAGATGACATTGAGGAGGATGAGAATGTACTAACTAATTCCGAGATTCTGAGCAATTTGCAGGCAAAATTGACGCATGTGACCGGAGGAGATCAACCTTCATTGCTGAAAATGATCCGGAGATACAAGACAATCTTCAGAGATGTTCCAGGACTAACATCTGTCCTACAGCATGACGTTGTACTGGAGGAAGGAGTCCGGCCTATAAAGCAACACCCCTACCGACTCAATCCCCTGAAGAAAAAGGTGATGGAAGATGAGGTGGAGTACATGTTGAAACACCATCTGATAGCCTCAAGTACGAGCCCATGGTCATCCCCGATACTACTAGTGTCCAAACCTGGTAAGAAATGTCGTTTCTGTATTGATTATCGCCAGGTGAATAAGGTCACAGTAGCTGATACCTATCCTCTCCCCAGAGTAGAGGAATGTCTCGATGCCATAGGCATAGCTAGCTACCTGACGAAATTTGACCTATTTAAGGGCTATTGGCAAGTTCCCCTCACGGAGAGGGCCAAACCCATCTCTGCGTTCGTGACTCCCGACGGCCTGTTTGAATGTCAGGTGATACCGTTTGGGATGAAAAACGCAGCATCCACCCTCCAGAGGCTGATGGGTATTGTGTTGCGTGATGTAGAAAACACCTTGGTCTACATCGATGATGTATTAATATATGATGTTAATTTGCAGGACCATCTACGTCACATAGAGGACTTCTTCGAGGCCATGCTCCAGTCAGGGTAGGTAATCAACCTGCACAAATCTCTGTTTGCCAAAACCTCTGTCATCTTTTAAGGTCATAAGGTAGGAGGAGGATGGATTGCGTCAAAGGCCAGCAAGGTAGAGGCAATAGTCCAGTACCCTACACCAGCCACCAGGAAGGACATCTTGCGTTTCCTTGGTATGGCTGGTTTCTACCATAAGTTTGTCCCTAACTTTTCATCCATAGCTGCCCTCCTGACAAATCTTTTGAGGAAGGGTGTGAAACTGTCGTGGGATGAACATTGCCAGGAAACCTTTGAGAGCCTCAAGGTGATTCTAGTCTCTTCTCCAATCCTCAGATCCCCGAGTTTTGAGGATAGATTTATCCTAACAGTCGACACTTCCGACTATGGCCTGGGGTCCGAATTATCTCAGACGGATGAAAAAGGGGTGGAACATCCTGTAGCCTACCATTCTAAGAAGTTTACCCCAAGTCAGCAAAACTATTCCGTCATAGAGAAAGAGACGTTGGCTTTGATCAGTTCAGTCCAACACTTTGAAGTGTATTCAACTAGTAATAGTCATCCTATCCTAGTACGAACTGACCACAACCCTCTAAAGTTTCTCGCCCAGTTTAAACAGAAGAATCTTTGACTCACCAGATGGAGTCTACATCTGCAACAATATCCCCTCCAGATTGAGCACATCAAAGGAGTGGATAGTGTTGTAGCCGATGCATTGTCGCGCGTCTAAACAACTGATTAATTTGGTTTGTTTCCTTAATTGTTTTTAGAAAGCCAAACCAAATTCTTTTGGTGGGGAGGTGTTACGAACCAAAATTCCTCGCCCGAGCACGAAGCCGTGAAGTCCACGCCATCTGTGAGTCCGCCCCCGAAAATCCCACAACATGGACAACGCCATCTAGTGATGACGGGAGATTCCGGCAATAAATGCTGGATGCCTGTCCTAGTCGGCTCGTGACGTAGCCGCCGCTGACCTCTGGTGAGGTGGCGTTTAGACAGTGAACCCCATCTATGGAGCGAATAGTTGGACGTTTGTGTCTAAGCAAGTAAGTGATGTTTCCTAGTGATCCCATGTAGTGTCCCCAGTACTGATGACGTGTCTGCTTTCAGAGTCAACCTAGGACGGCTGTGAGGTATGTTGAATCAGTCTACCTAAGGCAGCCAAGGTCTCTTCACCAGTCTGCTTTGTAGAAACTGTGAGCCACCCCTGGACGAACTCTGCTGAATGTGTGATTGCCTGCCTGAGGAGTGGCAGTAACGGGATTCGCCGTATCCGGGGCTGGCTGGTGGAAGAGACCACCCACTGCGGTCTGCCGACTGAGGAGATTGACCAGTGAGTCACACGAGGCTCCTGCCTAGGGCTCGCAACCCTAGTATTAGTCGTGGAGTGGCCTAACAGCGAGGCTGACTAGTACCTGCCAGCTACAGGCTGGACTGTAGTTGTAGGCTATCACGACGAGGCACCCAGTGGGATTGTAATTTGGCTGGCCTGTGGCCAGGGTAGATTCATCAAGGGTTCTGGGCCACGGAAGAGGAAACCAGGAAAGGCTACCCAGAGTGAGCATCGCCAAATATCCAGTGTCTTCAGAGGAAGACGAAGATGTAAATACCGTGTAGTAATAATTCCCTTTTGTGACTTTAATTTACAAATGGTGGTGGGAAAGGAATATATATAATTAAGTAAAGTTGTGAATTTAATGTACCTCCCCCATTGATTTTACTTGCGTTACAGAGCTCACCCCTTGAAAGCCTCTACTAACTTGGGGCCGGATACCCAAAAAACTAATACCATCAGAAAAGAACCTGGTTGCATCCCAGTAGGGCCGTAACAGCATGACTTGTTCTGGGTCCTCCTGGGTCATATGTGTTGCGTTGTTTGTCTATGTATGTTTGTGTGTGGTTGTTGCTTGGCTGCCGTGTGTGTGTGTTTTTTCCCGGTGCCTGCAGGTTCCGGGGGTGTCTGTGTGTGTGGTATGGGGGTTTCTACCTGGCTCCTGTGTGAGCCTGTGCTTTGTTTCCTGTTTGGCCTTTTGGTCTGCGTTAGCCTGTGCCCCCTATATAGGGGCTAGTGTTCTACTGTCTTGTGTAGTTGTTGTGTGTTGTTGTTTGTTGCTGTTTGTCACTGTTTATGTGGTTTATTTGTGCTATTGTTTTGGGTGTGGCTGTATTTTGTATTATTTGTTATTTATTTCTTGTATTTCTTTGTGTTGTTCTATTTTTGTTATGTATCCGGTGCCTGTTTCGGGGATTTGTTTAAAAAAAAAAAAAATCAATTTTGTTCTAGTTATGTATGTTTATTCTGTTTTTCATGTGTTCATGATTTCTTACCTTATTATGTTTCTAATGTATTGTTCTTGTGCGTGTGTATATTTTGGACATGGGTTTTATTTTATAAAAAAAAAATTAATGGCCACAGAAAACTGCATGACAAGTGACACAGCAGCTAGCAGACGACAGTCTCACTCCCTCCCTCACTAACATGACCCTCACCAAAATGGATCCTCCCAGCATACTCCTTTTGCTGTTATTACAATATTAATGTGACGTTTTGGTAGGGACGCGAGTCTTATTTTCCTCGGCGTCACCCCTTTTATATGAAAGGAACCGTCGGAAATGCATCCGTGAGCATTTGTGACCACACGTGAGCTGTGTGGTCACATTAACATGGTGGTCATCCAGTGGAACATTCCCTGGCTGTGTTTTCACATTAACATGGTAGTCATCCAGTGGAACACATGACCAGTTAACTTCTTTGACACGAATGGTATTGCTATCATTATAATACACAGCATTACATGTGTACTCGATAAATACATGTTTGAGAGGTGTTGGATCAAGATGAACATTACCCGGAATGTGTTAAGCGGAGCACTATGGTGATGACCATACATCTTATGTTCCTGTGTTCTTGTAATACTATTCTTTGCTTATTTATAATAGTATTACTCTAGTACACTAACAGAAGAAGCCATTGGAATGGCTTTTTGTGACATGCTTTGATATTTTAAAGGTAATTTAAAGCGTTGTTTAATGTCCTGAACTCATAAATATTTTTTTTTTATTTTGTCTTTGGTTTTATATATTTGTTCCTTATGAATATATTCATTTATATATTTGTTACTGATGTTTGTAATAATGTTTGTTACTGTCATGTTGGTCCTGGTCACGATAATCGACCTTGAAACTTGGCTTGATGTTGGAGCAATTGTTATAATGTTTAAACACTTCTTGCTTTCTTGTGAGATATTCTTGAATAACATGTTTAGTTCTTCTTGGTTAGTGATCATTACAGTGTCACCATCAGGGTCTTCGAGGATGTTGCCTTGTGATACACCTATATATTGATAATCTTAATAGCACTGTAAGCTTGCGACAATGTATATTACAGTCCAAAATTACGCTTATGCTAATTAGCAAAATACAGAAATGTGATGAATATTTCTCGTGTGTTTTGTGACTGGGATCTATTTCCTTGTTGTAAGATTGGTACTCCGACTTAGAACACTACACAAAAACTATATATGCTGTTTTAAAGAAATGAGACACTATTTACACTTAGCTAAAGCATACCCTCCCTTAATATGCTATGGTACAGTAAGAAGGTTTGGCCCACAGTTACTGATAACTCCAGTTTAGGCCACAGTTATAATGAAGAACTTACGAATAATATCAGCCTGGCCTGTAATTGGTAAGAAAGTAGCAGCTAACCAGCTCTTCCCCTTCAGTTTGCAACCCATAAGTTCCAGGAATGTGATCCTTTATGTTTCAGCCTTATTACCCACCTAGGTGTGATTGCGAAGGTTGAGCTTAGGCTCTTTGGTCCCTCCTCTCAACCGTCAATCAACAAGTTAACAGCTTCCAGGGCCTATTGGGCTCCATCATATGAAACTATGTATGGAATCCGCCTTTACCACAATGTATATTTACCTAATGTATTCCAGTATTTAACTACTATGACACTATAAATGTTCTTTCTAATGTTTCTATGGTTCATTTAGGTACTCAATTTTCACCTGTATCTGCTAGTGCGTGTACCCCTTGTCTTTATTTACCCTTTCAATTCCTCTGAGTGATCATGTCTGTGGTTATGTGGTGATCATGTCTCCCCTATCTCTTCTGTCTTCTACTGTAGTGAGATTTAGTTCCAGTTATCTCTCCTATTAGATCATACCCCTCATCTTGTGTACTAGTCTGGTGGCTAACCTCCGGCCCTTCTCCAATTTAGTCTTGTGCTTGATGTAATCTCCTGCATGGTTCCATAAGTCGGGTATATTGAATAATCCGTAAATGTAGTCTACTTTATGTTCCCATTAATATAGTGAATGTTGTGTTGTGAATTTCCTTATCAATAACATTGTTGGAAAATATTTTAAATATCTGTTATATTAACGGAAATATACGTAAATTTGTGTAAATTTAGTCCGCCACCGTTTGTAACATCTTTTTATCTAGGCTCCGGCCTGAGTCTCGGGGGATCCTTTGCTAGGCCCGGGAGGCAACACTCACCAATATTATTACTTATTTGTGCTCCCAAACCCAAGGAACACTAAATTATTTGTTTCCTCGATTTTCTGTACTCTACATTTTTTAAAATTTAAGGTAATAATAAAATACAAAATATTTAGTGTTTGGTTTAAATGAGTTATTATTTTATATTTCTTATTGTGCTGATTTGCTCCACTATATATAAGCAAATTTGAATTGTTTTGAATCTTTAAATTATATATATATATATGTTTTTGCATAACTTGGTACAAATCTAGTTTTGTTGATATTCTTATATTTTGCCTGGGGAGAGTTCAAGCCCAAACCTCCTTTTCAACTTCCCATTTACCACAAAATACAACTAATTTTGTTAAAATTTTATTGTAATTAATTTATTAGCACATGATAAAAAAATAAATATTGTTTAATCTATTATTTATATATCAGTAAATCTGGAATCTGTCAGAGAAAACTCATATAATTTCTGTGTTAAACTGTTACATGAGTAATAGTTATATATATTTCCTCCCAAATTTGCCATAACGTTTCCTAAAATTAAAAAAAAAAGAATTCTTTGTTGAATTTTGTCAACAAGCCAATAGTTAGGAGTCGTTTATGAACATTTTTTATATATTAATTGTCAAATTGGTACTGAAAACAGGGGAAAGTATTTGATTGATTTATTTCAAAGCCAAATTCTAGTTGTGTCATTGACTAATTGTGAGTCATCATCTAAATGATTGTTTGGTGTTTTCATAAGTGTAGTGCATGGCATGACCTCACATATACTGTGCATTGTGTGCTGCACTAAATATGCTTCACTGTGACTTAAACTTGGTTCCTTTTTGTTTTTTCTTTGTTTCATGCCCTTATAAGTATGGTGTATTGAGAGACACCATATTTGGTATCCATAATGGTAGTTTGTCACCATCAGTGTTGTGAAATATGTCACACATTAAGTGTATTGCATTGTTTTATGCCCTATGTGAAGTATGTTTTGGGACACTATATGAATTGTATAACACCTTAAGTTGTGTATTATATGTTCAATATGTGACGTAGTGTGATGTGTTAAATACGTGACCTAGTGTGATGTGTTCAATATGTGATGTAGTGTGATGTGTTCAATATGTGATGTGTTCAATACGTGACATAGTGTGATGTATTCACTTCATGATGTAGTGTGATGTGTTCAATATGTGACATTGTGTGATGTGTTCAATATGTGACATAGTGTGATGTGTTCAATGTGTGATGTGTTCAATATGTGATGTGTTCAATATGTGACATAGTGTGATGTATTCACTTAATGATGCAGTGTGATGTGTTCAATATGTGACGTAGTGTGATGTGTTCAATATGTGACGTAGCGTGATGTGTTCAATATGTGACGTAGTGTGATGTGTTCAATACGTGATGTATTCAGTATGTGACGTAGTGTGAGGTGTTCAATATGTGATGTGTTCAATACGTGACGTAGTGTGAGGTGTTCAAGAGGTGAGGTAGTGTTAGGTATTCAAGATGTAACGTAGTGTGAAGTGTTCAATATGTGACATAGTGTGATGTGTTCAATATGTGACGTAGTGTGAAGTGTTCAGTATGTGACGTAGTTGAGATGTCATAAATGTGCAGCATTGAGTGATACCATAAATGTTTTATGTTGTGTGTCACTCTATGGGAACTCTAATATGTAACACCTTAACAACTGAGTAATTTGCTTCCTCATATACATAGTGAATAATGTAACAGAATATATGTAATGTGTTGTGTACAGTAAGATTATTATTTTGAGTGCATATTTCTTGTGAATAATGTCACTCTAATTGTTGAACCTTTATTATTTATTAGGCAGGCTGGGGAACTTTGACATCGTTAGTGCTATGTATTCTATTATAAAATAAAAATATTCTATTTTGTTACACCACAAATGTGATGTGCTTTGTGACATGAGTGTTTATAATGTTGGGATGTATAGGTGTGTTGTTACGAACCCGGATCCAGCGTCCGAGCCCGGAGCAGTGACGACCGCGCCATCTGTGGGTCAGCTCCCGAAACCCCCTCCAAACGGACGACGACACCTGGTGAGGACGACGTGTCTGTTTCCAGTCTTGTTCAGCGCTCAACACAGCCGCTGCTGACCTCTGGTGAGGTGAAGCTCAGACAACTGCGCCATCTATGGAGTGGATAGGTAGGCGGTTGTGCCTGAGCCCGTAAGTGAGGTGTTTTAGTGCCCCTGTTATTGATGACGTGTCTGCTTACAGAGTCGACCTGAGACTGCTGTGGTGGAAGTTGAGTCAGTCTACCCGAGGCAGCCGTCTCCATACCTTGTACTTTGCTGCAGCAGTTGTGAAGTCGTCCCCCCGGAAGAACACTGTGGTGTGTTACCCTGCCAGTGGAGTGGCAGTAAAAGGATTACCCGGGACCGACTGTTGGAGACGATCATCCACTGGGGTACTGAGGACAGGAGAGTGATTTGTGGTGTCACACAAGGCTCCTGTCTAGGGCGTTCCCCTTATATCGTTCGTGGAGTGGCCTGACCAGCGTTGCGGGTCCGGAACCTGCCAGCAGAGCCCCTGCTGGATTTGTGGTTGACGGCCTCCACGGCGGTGCCCCCAGTGGACCTGTGTTTTGGCTGACCTGTGGCAAGGGTAGGCTCAGCTTCCTAGAGGATTAATTGTGAGGCCACGAAGAAGCTCCGAGGATTAAGCACCGAGAGCGAGGATCCATAGTCTTCAGCAGAAGACTACAGTGTATTTCCCCTGTAAATAAGTGTTTATACCCCTCCCCCTGTGCACTCTTTTATATCTTATTTATTTATTTGGTGATGGTGAATTATAATCTTAATTTCTTAACTTTCTTTCCCTTCCCCCTTTAAGTTACTTGCGTCACGGATCACATCCCTTGATAGCCACTACTGGCTTGGGAACGGATATATATCTTCCTCTAACAACATCAGAGTAAGAACCCCGTTGCGTCCCGAGAGGGCCGTAACATAATTGGCATCCCCAGCGGGATCCGTCCCCTTGTTAAGTATGTTTGACAGATGTGGTGAAGTGGCGTAATCCCTGTATATAATTCCCCCTGTGTGTGACGTTATACGTCCTGTGCGGTGCTCCAGAGTGACTAAGTGCAATATTGTGCAATGCGGTGCTCGCTGTGACTAAGCGATTAAGTGCAATATTGACTATTGCGGTGCTCAGTGATTCAGTGCAATATTGTAGAGCGAAGTGTTCGTTGCGATTTAGTGCAATATTGTGTAGTGCGGTGCCTGAAGTAATTACGTGCAATATTGGCAAGTGAGGCGCCAGGTGCGATAAAGTGCAATATTGACGTAGAACAGTGCTCGGTGCGTTAAGTGTTAAAGTGTAAGCGGTGTGTCAAGTGCTAGTGTTTAGTTAAGTGTTCCATCGGTGACAATGGGAGAGAAAGCTACCATCGATGATCTGGACGATGTGCAGGCTTTTCTGAACAGAGAGAGACAAGATAAAGAATTAGAGATGAGACGTTTAGAATTAGAAGAAAGGAAAGCAGAAAGAGAAAGAGAAGAGAAACGAGACAGAGAAGAACGAGAAAGAGAAGAGAGACGAGAAAGAGAAAGAGAAGAGCGAGAAAGAGAAGAGAAACGAGAAAGGGAAGAGCGAGAAAGAGAAGAGAGACGAGAGAGAGAAGAAAACGAAAGACAGAGACAACATGAACTAGAAGTATTGCGACTAGGCGGTGGTCGGAGGCTAACAACGGACACCAACGGTTTCGATCCGGTAAGAAACATCAAAATGGTCCCCAAATTCAATGAGAGGGAAGTTTCGAAGTTCTTTGCAGCCTTCGAGAAAGTCGCTGCCTCTTTGGAGTGGCCAAGGGAGAATTGGGCCATCATGATACAGTCAGTCTTGACTGGGAAGGCCCAAATCGCCTACTCTACGTTATCCCTTGACGACTCCGGCGATTACGACAAGGTGAAGAAGGTTGTGCTCATGGCGTACCAATTGGTACCTGAGGCGTACAGGCAGAAGTTTAGAAACCTGAAGAAGACCTCAGAGCACACTTTCACCGAATTCGCCACCATCAAGGAGCGACTTTTCCAGGAATGGTGTACCTCTCGGAAGGTGGAGACCAAAGAAGACCTCGAGCAGCTTGTACTGCTAGAGGACTTCAAGGATTGTTTGTCTGGAGACCTGAAGACGTACTTAGAGGAACAGCAAGTAGAGACCTTGAGTGCGGCAGCCACCATGGCTGAGGAATACATCCTGACTCATAGGCCGTCTGCTAAGTACGTCCCGAGGAATTACCAACGCCGGTTCGACAGACCTCATGACGAAGAGGAAAGACCCGTCCCACAAAGTGCTAAGAAGACGCCCCCAAGTAGCCCTCGAAGAACAAGTCCTAGCAGTCCGAAACACCGGAGCCCGAGGAGGAATATGGTGTGCTGGACTTGTGGGCAGAAAGGGCATGTAGCTGCTATGTGCCGAGGCAGAAGAGGTGGCGGCGCACGTAGGGAGGTGATGTTAATGAGCTGTGTAACACCACCAGCAGGGAGCCAGTCGACGACGACGCAGGAAGAACCCAGATTGTTTTCCCCTCACACTTCAGGCGGGTATGTATCGAGTGATCATACTGGTAGATCAGTTGTAGTGCTCAGAGATAGTGGAGCAGCCCAGTCCCTGATCGTGAGAAGCTCGTTACCCAAAGGAGTGAGTGTGGTTGGGAGACAAAAGGTTATCCTGGTTGGGTTTCCTAGGACGCAGTATATCGCCCCCTTAGTGCCGGTACATCTCGACTCGCCTTACTTCAGCGGCACATGTGCGTTGGCAGTAGTCGATACCCTCCCTGTGGCTGGGATTGACGTGATACTAGCCAACGACTTGGTGACAGGTTGGAGCAACAATCTTCCCAAGGTCGTGGACGAGTCAGCCGAAACAACAAGGTCGGAGGTAACTACAGGCAATGGTAATGTCCAGATAAAGACAGACCCGGATGTAAACATGTTTAATTTGTCTTCTCACCCGCAGATCGACAGTATTCTAACAGTGTCTCCTGATTCTTCTCCCGATGAGAAACATGCGGTTACGATAGCAGAGGTAACTGAGCAGGAAGAGAGGCCTTGTGTGCAGGCACCCACGGTTACCAACGAGTCTGGAGCGAAGGCAGATGAGTACTTGCGGTATGGCATTGTACAGCGGTCATCGAACCGGCCAGAGATTCCCCAGACGTCGGAGGTATGTGAGGTATGTGCGAAGGTTCTAGAGCCCTCTTCGATCCAAACCAGGCTAATGGATATAGCCGGTTATGGACATTATAGGCTCAGGAAGCTTATCCCTCAGTTGGCCGCATGTCTCTTAGCGATATTTTGTTTGATTCTCGTGTGTGTTCTCAGTAAGGATCAGTGGACGACCCGAAGGATGATGGCTCCCTTGAACATCGTGAAGAGATCCCAGGGATTAGAGACGTGTACTGCGAGTGTTGCAGTCGACGAAGGAGCCTGGAAGGTGATAGTAGATACAGGAGGTACGAGAAACTATAATATGAGTGACTGTTTCCGACAGGTTGACACCCCCCGCGTGATTGCTGAGCCTCAATACAGCGTTATACGGAATGTTGGTCGACCTGACGTGGGCAGAGCGAATGCCATCTTCGATGTGCGAGCAGCCCAGTTGAAACTAGGTGTAAGCCTAGTAGAGGCGTATGCAGTAAGTATTGACTTACCCACTGTCGCTGTCACTCTGAATTATCAGACCCCTGTATTCCAGGTGCCCGACTCCCTGAAGGACCGCCGGATCGGTACCAGAAATGCCGTCTGTGTCCAGCCATCATCGGTGCCACGACATAGGGAAGTGTCGAGTCGCCCCAGATCGTGTCCACACCGATCCTTACTTGAGAGATGTGAGATGATGCCCCTGCTTGACATCGCAGTGGAGATGTGGAAGATTACGTCAGGCAGGTCATCGCCTGCCATTTTCAAGCTCCCTTTGTGCCAGGGTTTTTCCTCAGTACAGTTCTGTGGACGAGACAGCCTTGCCATTCCAGATTACAAAGCATGTGTGTCCATTTGGAGTTGTGTCGTCATACTAATTTGGTTTGTGTTTCTTTTTATAGAACCCCAAACCAAATTCTTTTTTGTGGGGAGGTGTTACGAACCCGGAGCAGTGACGACCGCGCCATCTGTGGATCAGCTCCTGAAACCCCCTCCAAACGGACGACGACACCTGGTGAGGACGACGTGTACTGGCCTCAAGGGCCAGTTTCCAGTCTGGTTCAGCGCTCAACACAGCCGCTGCTGACCTCTGGTGAGGTGAAGCTCAGACAACTGCGCCATCTATGGAGTGGATAGGTGGGCGTTTGTGCCTGAGCCCGTAAGTGAGGTGTTTTAGTGCCCCTGTTATTGATGACGTGTCTGCTTACAGAGTCGACCTGGGACTGCTGTGGTGGAAGTTGAGTCAGTCTACCCGAGGCAGCCGTCTCCATACCTTGTACTTTGCTGCAGCAGTTGTGAAGTCGTCCCCCCGGAAGAACACTGTGGTGTGTTACCCTGCCAGTGGAGTGGCAGTAAAAGGATTACCCGGGACCGACTGTTGGAGACGATCATCCACTGGGGTATTGAGGACAGGAGAGTGATTTGTGGTGTCACACGAGGCTCCTGTCTAGGGCGTTCCCCTTATATCGTTCGTGGAGTGGCCTGACCAGCGTTGCGGGTCCGGAACCTGCCAGCAGAGCCCCTGCTGGATTTGTGGTTGACGGCCTCCACGGCGGTGCCCCCAGTGGACCTGTGTTTTAGCTGACCTGTGGCAAGGGTAGGCTCAGCTTCCAGCGAATTGGAAGAAACCAATTCGAAACCAGCGAATTGATTTGATTGAGAAAATCAGTTTCGTCACGATTAACCGGCCACAGGCACAAAATATCGTCAACGTACCTGTACCAAAGCAAATTTGAGGGTAAAATCCTGGGAAGGATATTTATTTCGAAACATTCCATGTACAGATTGCTCAAAACAGGGGAGAGGGGATTACCCATCGCCATGCCAAATGTTTGTTTATAAAATGAATCATTAAAGCTGAAATAATTATCTTTAATGCACAATTTTATAAGTTAACTTTGCCTACTAACACCATTATTGAACTTATAAAATTGTGCATTAAAGATAATTATTTCAGCTTTAATGATTCATTTTATAAACAAACATTTGGCATGGCGATGGGTAATCCCCTCTCCCCTGTTTTGAGCAATCTGTACATGGAATGTTTCGAAATAAATATCCTTCCCAGGATTTTACCCTCAAATTTGCTTTGGTACAGGTACGTTGACGATATTTTGTGCCTGTGGCCGGTTAATCGTGACGAAACTGATTTTCTCAATCAAATCAATTCGCTGGTTCCGTCAATTAAATTCACAATTGAGAACGAAGTGAATGGTGTTCTGCCTTTTTTAGACATCATGATTCATAGAATTGGTAGAAGTTTCAAATTCAATGTGTATAGGAAACCTACCAATGTGTGCTCGTATGTACATTTCTATTCAAATCATCATGTTCAGGTCAAGCGGGCAGTTTTTTCTGGTATGTTTCTCAGAGCACTGAGAGTTTGTAGTCCGGAATTTTTCGATGAAGAAATAGCAAATATATTTGAAACTGGGAAGAAGTTAAAATACCCAAAATCGATCTTGGATCTTGCGTTTGGTCAAGCAAAAAGGACTTTCTACAAACAGACTACTAAGTCGAAACCAGAACTGAAAAATTCGTTGGTATTACCATATTCTGAGGGTCTAGTAAATCTTGCCCCAGCCCTGAAGAACCTTAATATTAATCTAGTGTTCAAAAATGATAATACAGTTAAGTCCATGTTAATTAAGAACTCGCCCTCGTCTGTAGCAGGTTGTGTGTATTCCATCCCTTGTAATGAGTGTGCATGTGTTTACATCGGCCAGACTGGTAAATCTCTTTCCTCGCGTTTAAAACAGCATTCATATGCTATTCGTACAGCCCAGCAATCCAGTGCATTGTATTTACATTCCAGTTTATGTAATCATTCTATCGACTTCACAGGGGCAAAATGTATTGTTAAAAGTAAGGATTTTGTTGAACGAAACGTGATCGAGTCTGCTCTGATCAAACATTGTAACAACAGCCTTAATGTGAGCCCCGGTATGTACAAGTTGGATCCCTATTTAAGCCTCAATATAGCACGTCAAAACAATATAGCAATCATTTAAACACGTATGGCACTTGGAGATATTAAAAGGAGCTGCCTTGTATGGGCCAATAGGCCTTCTGCAGTTACCTTCTTTCTTATAATTCCTTTCCTCCACTTATTTTTGGTGGTCAGGTGATCTGCCCAGGCGGATATAAAGGTCTGATCAGCAAACTTATCTTCATTCTACTTTGCTCTGATGAAGGCGAATTAGCCGAAAACGCGTTAAGCATTTTCTATTTTTCATATGTGGTTATTCTGCATATATATATATATATATATATATATATATATATATATATATATATATATATATATATATATATATATATATATATATATGTATATATATATATATATATATATATATATATATATATATGTATATATATATATATATATATATATATATATATATATATATATTTATGCGGAAAATCCACAGAGAAATATGAAATGAGGTGAACGTTTCGGCTTTGTTAAAGCCTTTGTCAACACCAGACTGACTAAAGAGAAGGGAGAAGGGGGAGGATATATAGGCCGACACCTGACCAACCCATCCCTAGGGTTGGTCAGGTGTAATTAACCAAAATCAGGTATAGCTTAGCTTAAAATGGTCAAAGAGGATTAAGCGGTCAGAGAATAAGGATGAAAGATTAAAGAAAAGCCTCATGAACACAATATATGAATATACAATTATAATGAGACATTGTAAGCCTCTCTATCAGAGTTGTTTCTTAAACTGTTGTGCAATATTATAACTTAAAAATGGATCAAGTTTGTACATTCCAGTACTAACATTAAGAAGATTTGGACACTGACTGATTAGAGCAGACTCAATCAAATTCCGTTCCACGAAATCCCCACAATTGGTAATGCTTTTTGCCCCATTCCAGTTAATATTGTGATCGCATAAACTCGTATGTAGATACAATGCATTAGACGTTTGGGCAGTTCTAATACTATAAGCATGTTGTGACAACCGCAATTGTAAGGACTTTCCTGTTTGTCCAAGGTACACAGAATCACAATCATTGCAGGGAATTGAATACACACAACCTGCTGTATCAGGGGAGTTTTTTATTAAATTGGATTTGATCGTACTATTAGTGAACACCAAATTTATATTAAGTTTCTTAAAAATCAGAGACAATTTTTCAAGTCCACTCGCATAAGGTACCACCAATGAGTTAATAATTTTTGGTTTTTATTCTTAAATTCATCGATTTACTTAAATTTGAAGTTCGTGAATGTTTTAAAGTTGTGAATAACTGTAAGTACGCTTTTCTCCAAGCCATTCCGCCTGAGTGGAACCGTTGTATGATGGATTACTGTTATACTACTTTGAGGTCTACCTGCAGAAAGGTGAGTACTAAACTTGATTTCAAATTAAAGAAACTTATTCAACAAAGTGACTGGAATAAACACTCCAACCGGGATTTTGTTATAAACCTCTCGGATAGACAGCTTGATAATGACACGATTACTGCATTAGGATATGGCCTGAGCTTTGCCACATCTAACGGAACAGTCAATTATGTAGATATTGCCAAAGGTTTCAGCAATCATGAAAAGTATAGCAATGTCTCAGTTGAAGATATTAATGTGTGCAAAGGTATGATGTATGGCGTTTTACTTAACAATTCTGTTCCTAATTGTCCAAGTCGATTTGTTCATGCGTTCAAAAATCTCAAAAAAGATAGTTCATTACATATTACCAAGGCTGATAAGTCAAATGCAGTAGTTATTATGAATAAAGATGACTATGTCCGAAAAATGGAGTTACTCTTGGAAGACAGGGATACTTATCTATTGGTTAACAGAGATCCTACTGAAAAAGTGATTGCACATTTTAACAAAACTCTTAAAACTGTGTATAAAGGCGATAAAGAGTTGATATCTAGGCTAACAAGTCGATCCCCCTCTCTTCCTTACATGTATGGTCTTATAAAAACTCATAAGCCATATAATCCGGCAAGGCCGATTATTAGTTCAATTGGTTCGGCGGCTTATAAACTCTCTAAGTGGTTAGTCAAAGTTTTGTCCCCTATAGTTGGTACTATTTCCAACTCACACTTGACAAACAATGTGGACTTAGTTAATAAGCTATCCACACTGAATTTAAATTTTGATTTTAAACTTATAAGTTTCGATGTAACCTCTTTATTCACTAAAGTTCCTGTTGATGATCTGTTAGAATTTCTACGTGAGGAACTGCCTAAATATAATTTGAGCTTGCAGACCAATAAAGTATTGGAACTTATTAAATTGTGTATAAAAGACAATTATTTTAGTTTTAATGGAAAATTTTTCAAACAAACATTTGGTATGGCGATGGGCAATCCCCTGTCCCCAGTTTTAAGCAATTTGTATATGGAATTCTTTGAAACAAAAATCTTATCCAGGATTATGCCGGCTAATGTGGTTTGGTATAGGTATGTTGATGATATTTTGTGCTTATGGCCGTGCAACAAAGACCAGATAGTTTTTCTTAATGAACTCAATTCTTTGGTTCCTTCAATAAAATTCACTTGTGAGACTGAGGAGAATGGTACTCTTCCGTTTTTGGACATTATGATTCATAGAGTCGCTAGAAAGTTCAAATTTAATGTGTATAGGAAATCTACCAACGTGGGGTCGTATGTTCATTTTTATTCGAATCATCATAGTAAAGTTAAACAGGCAGTATTTTCAGGAATGTTTCTACGAGCTTTGAGGGTTTGCAGCCCTGAGTTTTTTGATGAAGAGATTGCTAAAATATATGAAATTGGGAAGAGTTTACAATATCCTAAGAGGTTTTTGGATTTCTCGTTTGTACAAGCCAAACGTACGTTTTATAATCACGTCCCTAAGGCGAAACCAAAAATTATTAACTCATTGGTGGTACCTTATGCGAGTGGACTTGAAAAATTGTCTCTGATTTTTAAGAAACTTAATATAAATTTGGTGTTCACTAATAGTACGATCAAATCCAATTTAATAAAAAACTCCCCTGATACAGCAGGTTGTGTGTATTCAATTCCCTGCAATGATTGTGATTCTGTGTACCTTGGACAAACAGGAAAGTCCTTACAATTGCGGTTGTCACAACATGCTTATAGTATTAGAACTGCCCAAACGTCTAATGCATTGTATCTACATACGAGTTTATGCGATCACAATATTAACTGGAATGGGGCAAAAAGCATTACCAATTGTGGGGATTTCGTGGAACGGAATTTGATTGAGTCTGATCTAATCAGTCAGTGTCCAAATCTTCTTAATGTTAGTACTGGAATGTACAAACTTGATCCATTTTTAAGTTATAATATTGCACAACAGTTTAAGAAACAACTCTGATAGAGAGGCTTACAATGTCTCATTATAATTGTATATTCATATATTGTGTTCATGAGGCTTTTCTTTAATCTTTCATCCTTATTCTCTGACCGCTTAATCCTCTTTGACCATTTTAAGCTAAGCTATACCTGATTTTGGTTAATTACACCTGACCAACCCTAGGGATGGGTTGGTCAGGTGTCGGCCTATATATCCTCCCCCTTCTCCCTTCTCTTTAGTCAGTCTGGTGTTGACAAAGGCTTTAACAAAGCCGAAACGTTCACCTCATTTCATATTTCTCTGTGGATTTTCCGCATAAAATGATCAGTGTTTTGTGATCGTCAATTGCATATATATATATATATATATATATATATATATATATATATATATATATATATATATATATATATATATATATATATATATATATATATATATATATATATATATATATATATTTATATATATATATATTTATATATATATATATATATATATATATATATATATATACATATTTATTTATGAATTAATGATTTTTCGACTACCTAACCTACCTAACCTAACCTAACCTATTTTTTTCGGCTACCTAACCTAACCTAACCTATAAAGATAGGTTAGGTTAGGTAGGGTTGGTTAGGTTCGGTCATATATCTACGTTAATTTTAGCTCCAATAAAAAAAATTGACCTCATACATAATGAAATGGGTAGCTTCATCATTTCATAAGAAAAAAATTAGAGAAAATACATTAATTCAGGAAAACTTGGCTTATTAGGCAAATCGGGCCTTGCATAGTAGGCTGAGAAGTGCGTTCTGGCTACTAGGTACGACATATATATATATATATATATATATATATATATATATATATATATATATATATATATATATATATTTATATATGTATGTCGTACCTAGTAGCCAGAACGCACTTCTCGGCCTACTATGCAAGGCCCGATTTGCCTAATAAGCCAAGTTTTCCTGGATTAAAATATTTTCGCTATTTTTTTTCTTATGAAATGATAAAGGTACCCATTGCATTATGTATGAGGTCAAATTTTTTTATTGGAGTTAAAATTAATGTAGATATACGACCGAACCTAACCAACCCTACCTAACCTAACCTAACCTATCTATATTGGTTAGGTTAGGTTAGGTAGCCGAAATCGTTAAACTAGGTAGTCGAAAACAATTAATTCACGAAAACTTGGCTTATTAGGCAAATCGGGCCTTGCATAGTAGGCTGAGAAGTGTGTTCTGGCTACTAGTTACGACATATATATATATATATATATATATATATATATATATATATATATATATATATATATATATATATATATATATATATATATATATATATATATATATATATATATATATATATATATATGTCGTACCTAATAGCCAGAACGCACTTCTCAGCCTACTATTCAAGGCCCGATTTGCCTAATAAGCCAAGTTTTCATGAATTAATGTTTTTTCGTCTACCTAACCTACCTAACCTAACCTAACCTAGCTTTTTTTGGCTACCTAACCCAACCTTACCTATAAATATAGGTTAGGTTAGGTTAGGTAGGGTTGGTTAGGTTCGGTCATATATCTACGTTAATTTTAACTCCAATAAAAAAAATTCACCTCATACATAATGAAATGGGTAGCTTTATCATTTCGTAAGAAAAATATTTGATAAAATATATTAATTTAGGAAAACTTGGCTTATTAGGCAAATCGGGCCTTGCATAGTAGGCTGAGAAGTGCGTTCTGGCTACTAGGTACGACATATATATATATATATATATATATATATATATATATATATATATATATATATATATATATATATATATATATATATATATATAGACATATGTCGTACCTAGTAGCCAGAACGCACTTCTCAGCCTACTATGCAAGGCCCAATTTGCCTAATAAGCCAAGTTTTCATGAATTAATTGTTTTTCGACTACCTAACCTACCTAACCTAACCTAACCTAACTTTTTCGGCTACCTAACCTAACCTAACCTATAAAGATAGGTTAGGTTAGGTTAGGTAGGGTTAGTTAGGTTCGGTCATATATCTACGTTAATTTTAAATACAATAAAAAAAAATTGACGTCATACATAATGAAATGGGTAGCTTTATCATTTCATAAGAAAAAAATTAGAAAAAATATATTAATTCAGGGAAACTTGGCTTATTAGGCAAATCGGGCCTTGCATAGTAAGCCAAAAAGTGCGTTCTGGCTACTAGGTACGACATATATATATATATATATATATATATATATATATATATATATATATATATATATATATATATATATATATATATATATATATATATATATATATATTAGTATATTTTGGTAGCAGTCTTTCCTGTAGACATATATTATTAAATATGACCGAAAAAGTAAGATTAATAATTCTAACACGAATTTTCTCAATCTTTCGTACATTACGCTTCACTGTTGGAGGTAAATCAAAAATCACTTCTCCAAAATTCATTTTTATTTCTAGTCTGACGCGACACGGGCGCGTTTCGTAAAACTTATTACATTTTCAAAGACTTCACAAATACACAACTGATTAGAACTTACGTATCTCTGATTTTATATCTACATTTGAGTGAGGTGGGAGGGGTGATGTGGCATTAACACAAGACAGAACAAGAGGGGATATTAATAGGGTATTAAAAGTATCAACACAAGACAGAACAGAAACAATGGGTATTGAATAGAAGTGTTTGTAGAAAGCCTATTGGTCCATATTTCTCGATGCTTCTATATTGGAGCGGAGTCTTGAGGTGGGTAGAATATAGTTGTGCAATAATTGGCTGTTGATTGCTGGTGTTGACTTCTTGATGTGTAGTGCCTCGCAAACGTCAAGCCGCCTGCTATCGCTGTATCTATCGATGATTTCTGTGTTGTTTACTAGGATTTCTCTGGCGATGGTTTGGTTATGGGAAGAGATTATATGTTCCTTAATGGAGCCCTGTTGCTTATGCATCGTTAAACGCCTAGAAAGAGATGTTGTTGTCTTGCCTATATACTGGGTTTTTTGGAGCTTACAGTCCCCAAGTGGGCATTTGAAGGCATAGACGACGTTTGTCTCTTTTAAAGCGTTCTGTTTTGTGTCTGGAGAGTTTCTCATGAGTAGGCTGGCCGTTTTTCTGGTTTTATAGTAAATCGTCAGTTGTATCCTCTGATTTTTGTCTGTAGGGATAACGTTTCTATTAACAATATCTTTCAGGACCCTTTCCTCCGTTTTATGAGCTGTGGAAAAGAAGTTCCTGTAAAATAGTCTAATAGGGGGTATAGGTGTTGTGTTAGTTGTCTCTTCAGAGGTTGCATGGCTTTTCACTTTCCTTCTTATGATGTCTTCGATGAAACCATTGGAGAAGCCGTTATTGACTAGGACCTGCCTTACCCTACAGAGTTCTTCGTCGACTTGCTTCCATTCTGAGCTGTGGCTGAGAGCACGGTCGACGTATGCGTTAACAACACTCCTCTTGTACCTGTCAGGGCAGTCGCTGTTGGCATTTAGGCACATTCCTATGTTTGTTTCCTTAGTGTAGACTGCAGTGTGGAAACCTCCGCCCTTTTCCATGACTGTTACATCTAGAAAAGGCAGCTTCCCATCCTTTTCCGTCTCGTAAGTGAAACGCAGCACGGAACTCTGCTCAAATGCCTCCTTCAGCTCCTGCAGATGTCTGACATCAGGTACCTGTGTAAAAATGTCGTCAACATACCTGCAGTATATGGCCGGTTTCAAGTTCATGTCGACTAAGACTTTTTGCTCGATGGTACCCATGTAGAAGTGTGCAAACAGGACACCTAGGGGAGAACCCATGGCGACCCCATCTACTTGCTTATACATGTGCCCATCCGGGCTCAAGAAGGGTGCCTCTTTAGTACAAGCTTGGAGTAGTTTCCTCAGAATACTTTCTGGCATGTCAAGAGGAGTACAGGCTGGATCACGATACACTCTGTCGGCTATCATTCCGATTGTCTCGTCCACAGGTACGTTGGTAAACAGCGATTCTACGTCCAACGAGGCTCTTATCCCTGTGGCCCGTGTGCCCCGCAGTAAGTCCACAAATTCCTTTGGAGACTTCAGGCTGAAGGCGCAAGGAACATAAGGAGTCAGCAGGCCGTTGAGTCGCTTCGCCAGTCTGTACGTGGGTGTGGGTATCTGGCTAATGATTGGCCGAAGTGGGTTTCCAGGCTTGTGCGTCTTGACATTTCCATACGCATATCCAGGTTTATATTCCCCAATGATCTTTGGCAGGTGGAGTCCGGATTTCTTGGCGTTCACAGTTTCGATCAGTTTGTTGACCTTTGCTTTTAATTCGACTGTAGTGTCCTTCGTTACCCTTTGGAACTTAGTTTGGTCAGAGAGTATGATGTTCATTTTCGCCAGATATTCGTCTTTTTTAAGAATGACATATATTGGCGACTTGTCACCTCTCCTGACAACTATCTCCTTGTTCTCACGAAGGCTTTTAGCTGCCGCTTTAAGCTCGGGGGACAGTATGGTGCTTCTGTAGTTGCCTCGATTCTTTCCTCCTTCTGCAATAAGTTCTGCTTGTAAGGTATCTTTGGTAGTGACCTTCTTTTGTGTCTCGAGGTCGAATATGTCGTCCAACAGAATTTCCAACTCTACTTTCCGGGCCATTTCACTCGGTCTGGACATAACATGACAGTTTATGCCCAGATTTAGGAGAGTGACTTGGTCCTCAGTGAGGTTAATTCCTGGAAGGTTCAGGAAGCCATCTCTTGGTCGTGGAATTGCCATAGGTCCTCCATATAATGCTGTTAGTTTCTTGATAATCCTTGTTTCAGTGCTGAGGTGATGTTGGTCTGTGAGGATGTCGAGGTGTTGTTCAATGCTGTTACGGATACTATGGTCGATGTTGCTATTTCTCCACTCGTTTGTAGCATGAAGTAGTTGCGTTTTGCTGTCTTTGATTTCATTCTCTGCCTTGTATATCTGATCACGAATCAGATCCTGGCGATATTTTATCGTGAAGGCTTGATTCCTTGCTGCTGGGTCGTGCACTTTAATATTAGTATATTTTGGTAGCAGTCTTTCCTGTAGACACATATTATTAAATATGACCGAAAAAGTAAGATTAATAATTCTAACACGAATTTTCTCAATCTTTCGTACATTACGCTTCACTGTTGGAGGTATATAAAAAATCACTTCTCCAAAATTCATTTTTATTTCTAGTCTGACGCGACACGGGCGCGTTTCGTAAAACTTATTACATTTTCAAAGACTTCACAAATACACAACTGATTAGAACTTACGTATCTCTGATTTTATATCTACATTTGAAAGAGGTGGGAGGGGTGATGTGGCATTAACACAAGACAGAACAAGAGGGGATATTAATAGGGTATTAAAAGTATCAACACAAGACAGAACAGAAACAATGGGTATTGAATAGAAGTGTTTGTAGAAAGCCTATTGGTCCATATTTCTCGATGCTTCTATATTGGAGCGGAGTCTTGAGGTGGGTAGAATATAGTTGAGCAATAATTGGCTGTTGATTGCTGGTGTTGACTTCTTGATGTGTAGTGCCTTGCAAACGTCAAGCCGCCTGCTATCGCTGTATCTATCGATGATTTCTGTGTTGTTTACTAGGATTTCTCTGGCGATGGTTTGGTTATGGGAAGAGATTATATGTTCCTTAATGGAGCCCTGTTGCTTATGCATCGTTAAACGCCTAGAAAGAGATGTTGTTGTCTTGCCTATATACTGGGTTTTTTGGAGCTTACAGTCCCCAAGTTACAGTTACAGTTGTGACAACTAACACAACACCTATACCCCCTATTAGACTATTTTACAGGAACTTCTTTTCCACAGCTCATAAAACGGAGGAAAGGGTCCTGAAGGTATTGTTAATAGAAACGTTATCCCTACAGACAAAAATCAGAGGATACAACTGACGATTTACTATAAAACCAGAAAAACGGCCAGCCTACTCATGAGAAACTCTCCAGACACAAAACAGAACGCTTTAAAAGAGACTAACGTCGTCTATGCCTTCAAATGCCCACTTGGGGACTGTAAGCTCCAAAAAACCCAGTATATAGGCAAGACAACAACATCTTTTTCTAGGCGTTTAACGATGCATAAGCAACAGGGCTCCATTAAGGAACATATAATCTCTTCCCATAACCAAACCATCGCCAGAGAAATCCTAGTAAACAACACAGAAATCATCGATAGATACAGCGATAGCAGGCGGCTTGACGTTTGCGAGGCACTACACATCAAGAAGTCAACACCAGCAATCAACAGCCAATTATTGCACAACTATATTCTACCCACCTCAAGACTCCGCTCCAATATAGAAGCATCGAGAAATATGGACCAATAGGCTTTCTACAAACACTTCTATTCAATACCCATTGTTTCTGTTCTGTCTTGTGTTGATACTTTTAATACCCTATTAATATCCCCTCTTGTTCTGTCTTGTGTTAATGCCACATCACCCCTCCCACCTCACTCAAATGTAGATATAAAATCAGAGATACGTAAGTTCTAATCAGTTGTGTATTTGTGAAGTCTTTGAAAATGTAATAAGTTTTACGAAACGCGCCCGTGTCGCGTCAGACTAGAAATAAAAATGAATTTTGGAGAAGTGATTTTTTATTTACCTCCAACAGTGAAGCGTAATGTACGAAAGATTGAGAAAATTCGTGTTAGAATTATTAATCTTACTTTTTCGGTCATATTTAATAATATGTGTCTACAGGAAAGACTGCTACCAAAATATACTAATATTAAAGTGCACGACCCAGCAGCAAGGAATTAAGCCTTCACGATAAAATATCGCCAGGATCTGATTCGTGATCAGATATACAAGGCAGAGAATGAAATCAAAGACAGCAAAACGCAACTACTTCATGCTACAAACGAGTGGAGAAATAGCAACATCGACCATAGTATCCGTAACCGCATTGAACAACACCTCGACATCCTCACAGACCAACATCACCTCAGCACTGAAACAAGGATATCAAGAAACTAACAGCATTATATGGAGGACCTATGGCAATTCCACAACCAAGAGATGGCTTCCTGAACCTTGCAGGAATTAACCTCACTGAGGACCAAGTCACTCTCCTAAATCTGGGCATAAACTGTCATGTTATGTCCAGACCGAGTGAAATGGCCCAGAAAGTAGAGTTGGAAATTCTGTTGGACGACATATTCGACCTCGAGACACAAAAGAAGGTCACTACCAAAGATACCTTACAAGCAGAACTTATTGCAGAAGGAGGAAAGAATCGAGGCAACTACAGAAGCACCATACTGTCCCCCGAGCTTAAAGCGGCAGCTAAAAGCCTTCGTGAGAACAAGGAGATAGTTGTCAGGAGAGGTGACAAGTCCCCAATATATGTCATTCTTAAAAAAGACGAATATCTGGCGAAAATGAACATCATACTCTCTGACCAAACTAAGTTCCAAAGGGTAACGAAGGACACTACAGCCGAATTAAAAGCAAAGGTCAACAAACTGATCGAAACTGTGAACGCCAAGAAATCCGGACTCCA
Organism: Procambarus clarkii; assembly: GCF_040958095.1. NCBI lineage: Eukaryota > Metazoa > Arthropoda > Malacostraca > Decapoda > Cambaridae > Procambarus > Procambarus clarkii. The sequence continues at coordinate 1,008,517 of NW_027189171.1, forward strand.
CCTGCCAAAGATCATTGGGGAATATAAACCTGGATATGCGTATGGAAATGTCAAGACGCACAAGCCTGGAAACCCACTTCGGCCAATCATTAGCCAGATACCCACACCCACGTACAGACTGGCGAAGCGACTCAACAGCCTGCTGACTCCTTATGTTCCTTGCGCCTTCAGCCTGAAGTCTCCAAAGGAATTTGTGGACTTACTGCGGGGCACACGGGCCACAGGGATAAGAGCCTCGTTGGACGTAGAATCGCTGTTTACCAACGTACCTGTGGACGAGACAATCGGAATGATAGCCGACAGAGTGTATCGTGATCCAGCCTGTACTCCACTTGACATGCCAGAAAGTATTCTGAGGAAACTACTCCAAGCTTGTACTAAAGAGGCACCCTTCTTGAGCCCGGATGGGCACATGTATAAGCAAGTAGATGGGGTCGCCATGGGTTCTCCCCTAGGTGTCCTGTTTGCAAACTTCTACATGGGTACCATCGAGCAAAAAATCTTAGTCGACATGAACTTGAAACCGGTCATATACTGCAGGTATGTTGACGACATTTTTACACAGGTACCTGATGTCAGACATCTGCAGGAGCTGAAGGAGGCATTTGAGCAGAGTTCCGTGCTGCGTTTCACTTACGAGACGGAAAAGGATGGGAAGCTGCCTTTTCTAGATGTAACAGTCATGGAAAAGGGCGGAGGTTTCCACACTGCAGTCTAGACTAAGGAAACAAACATAGGAATGTGCCTAAATGCCAACACCGACTGCCCTGACAGGTACAAGAGGAGTGTTGTTATCGCATACGTCGACCGTGCTCTCAGCCACAGCTCAGAATGGAAGCAAGTCGACGAAGAACTCTGTAGGGTAAGGCAGGTCCTAGTCAATAACGGCTTCTCCAATGGTTTCATCGAAGACATCATAATTAGGAAAGTGAAAAGCCATGCAACCTCTGAAGAGACAACTAACACAACACCTATACCCCCTATTAGACTATTTTACAGGAACTTCTTTTCCACAGCTCATAAAACGGAGGAAAGGGTCCTGAAAGATATTGTTAATAGAAACGCTATCCCTACAGACAAAAATCAGAGGATACAACTGACGATTTACTATAAAACCAGAAAAACGGCCAGCCTACTCATGAGAAACTCTCCAGACACAAAACAGAACGCTTTAAAAGAGACTAACGTCGTCTATGCCTTCAAATGCCCACTTGGGGACTGTAAGCTCCAAAAAACCCAGTATATAGGCAAGACAACAACATCTCTTTCTAGGCGTTTAACGATGCATAAGCAACAGGGCTCCATTAAGGAACATATAATCTCTTCCCATAACCAAACCATCGCCAGAGAAATCCTAGTAAACAACACAGAAATCATCGATAGATACAGCGATAGCAGGCGGCTTGACGTTTGCGAGGCACTACACATCAAGAAGTCAACACCAGCAATCAACAGCCAATTATTGCACAACTATATTCTACCCACCTCAAGACTCCGCTCCAATATAGAAGCATCGAGAAATATGGACCAATAGGCTTTCTACAAACACTTCTATTCAATACCCATTGTTTCTGTTCTGTCTTGTGTTGATACTTTTAATACCCTATTAATATCCCCTCTTGTTCTGTCTTGTGTTAATGCCACATCACCCCTCCCACCTCACTCAAATGTAGATATAAAATCAGAGATACGTAAGTTCTAATCAGTTGTGTATTTGTGAAGTCTTTGAAAATGTAATAAGTTTTACGAAACGCGCCCGTGTCGCGTCAGACTAGAAATAAAAATGAATTTTGGAGAAGTGATTTTTTATTTACCTCCAACAGTGAAGCGTAATGTACGAAAGATTGAGAAAATTCGTGTTAGAATTATTAATCTTACTTTTTCGGTCATATTTAATAATATGTGTCTACAGGAAAGACTGCTACCAAAATATACTAATATATATATATATATATATATATATATATATATATATATATATATATATATATATATATATATATATATATATATATATATAAATATATATATATATATATATATATATATATATATATATATATATATATATATATATATATATATATATATATATATATATATATATATATATATATATATATATATTGTGACGGTAACGCGTTGGTGTTCGGCTGTTTAAGGCTAGGGGTATGGCCTCGTCACATAGTTATAAAAAAAATAGAAAATAAAACTGGAACTTCGTCTGTGGTAAGGTAAGAAGACACACAAAACACAAGTAAACTTTAACAATGAAATTTTAATTACGTTAAATAAATCAAAACATGAATAAAATGGACAAACAAATTCTTATAATAAAATCAATCAATCAAAATAATAAGAATAATTAAATGACACAATGAAAAGTTACGTTAAGACAAAATAACAAGAAGTGCAATACAAAAGTAAATGTAAGGTGCTGGAATATTGGCTTTAGGCTATCACCTCTCTCAGTACACGTATTCAAAAGCTGTACGTCTAGCCGGGAGAAGTGGTAACAGCGAAAGCACTGAATATTCTGAGGTCTGAGGTCGTGGCGACCCCAGACATCAAGTAGTATGGGGGGGCGAGTGCAGGTGCAGCCAGACCGGCGACCAATCAGCGGAGCCGGTAGTAAGACAGGTAGTTTGGCGGTTTGAGTCTGAGCAGGTGTCCCTGGCTGCATGCGTTTTGCTCTCTGGCAAACCTTGCTGGTGTTGTTGTCGTTGTTGGACATTTCTTCCATAGTAGTTTTATATAGTTTTAACGACGTAATTGTGGAGGGAAGAGCAGGCTCACTCTCTTGAAGGAGATTATCGTCACAACTCTCCCCCGAAGCCTGCGGTTCTGGAAGAAGTACGTCGTTATGTGGTGGAGGAATGGATGGAGTCGCTTCTACTTCATAAACTCTGGAGAGATCATGGGCTAAGATGTTGTCAGACTCTTGGTATAGCGTGTCTCCAGGTTGAATTTCTGCAGTTAGCAAGCCCATAGTAGAAGACGTTGAGATGAGAAGTGGGCGTGCTGCAGGAGGTGTAGGGTGGTGTGGTCCGTGTTGATGGTGGACCGAGCACTTTTCAGGTGTGGAGTGAAGTGCTGAAGCTTCAGGATGAGGAAGAGTAGCTCCTTGCCAATTGTTCCGTAGTTCCTTGTAGCAGTAGTCGCTGACAGGTGTATTCTTCTCGCCTCGTTGCTGCATCACGACACCACCAACGTCGGTACCATTGGCGTCGACATGGAGGATGAAGGGCTTATCTGACGAGGTGAGAGTGGAATTAGAAGAGGGCAAAGGAGCACGATTATTATCCTGAAAGCATTTGGGAAGATCATTAAGGATTTTGGAATTAGAAAGCGCTGACTCCTTGTCAGTGCTTTCGGGAGGAGAAGCTGGGAAGGTCTCACTGCGGATGTAGGGTTCTGTGAAGGTAGAACAATTAGTCAGGACAGTGGGAGGAGTACCATTATATTGCTTCAGGAGGTTGACGTGGCACAGCTGGGTCTTCCGCCGCCTATCTGGAGTCTCTATTACGTAGTTGTTATTATTCCTGCACTCTTTGACGCAGTAGGGTCCTGAAAACCTGTTTTGTAAAGGTGAACCTGGGATAGGGAAGTAGGCAAGGACGAAGTCTCCCGGCTTAAATTTTCGTACTTTGCTGGTCTGGTTGTAATGAGTTTTCATCTTCTCCTTGGCTTTCAATAGATTATCATGGGCAAAACGGTGGACTCTCGAGAATGTGTTGAAGGTTTTGAAGAAACTGGGGCACATTCTGATGCTCACTGAAGGTGGCATCTCGGAGAGAGTCTTTGAAAGCCTTAAGGGGAGTACGGCACTTACGGCCGTAGAGCATCTCATAAGGAGATACTCCTAGGGACTCATTGGGGAGACTTCTGAAAATACACATTATAAGGTCAATCTGCTTATCCCAATCCTTCGAGGTTTCACTACAAAACTTTTTCAAGAGTGCTTTGATAGTCTGATGACTACGTTCAAGAGAACCCTGTGAAGCAGGATGATAGGGGCTGGACAATATCTGTTTGATGTTGAACTCCTCCAGTGTCCTTTTGAAGAGATCACTGGTGAAGTTGGTACCACAGTCGCTTTGAATCTCTCTGGGAAATCCGTATTGAGTGAAGATCTTCAATAGATGTTTTATAACCGTAGCAGCCGTGATGTTCTTCACTGGAACTGCTATGGGAAATCTGGTGGTAGGACACAGGATGGTTAGGATGTAGGCGTTACCTGAACTGGTCCGAGGTAAAGGACCAACACAGTCTATTATGAGTCTGTGGAAAGGTTCCGCAGGCACCTGTATGGGAATCAGTGGCGCTCTGGGAATGGAGATGTTCGGTTTGCCTGCCATCTGACATGTATGACACTGTTTTACGTACTGTTTGACGTTATTTACCATACCTGGCCAGTAGTAGTCTTGACGAATTCCATGGTAAGTCTTGTTGAAGCCGTAGTGGGAGCATGCTCCGTGGGCCAGGTGTAGAATAGTGGGCCGCAGGCTGGTGGGAATCACAAGTTGTTCGATGTTGGCCCAATCGTCCTCCTCCTTCAGTTTACTGGGTCTATATCTACGGTAGAGCAAGTCGTTCTCTAGGAAGAACCCAGGAATACTGTCGGGTTGAGTCTCAGCCTGGAAAAACAATGGTGTTAAAGTAAGATCTTCCCTCTGCAACATACGGAACTCCAACTTGGTCAGATGCGGGGGGAGTTTCTGAGGGTCTTGAGGGACAGCGGTAGCAGTAGAGTCAGCTGGCTGTGGACGTGCGGCTTGTGCACGGGTGGTCACGAGAACCGGAGGAGAAACTTCATCACTCTCTTGAACCTCTGCTGGAACATACTCTAGAATAGGGTTACTTGGCACAGAGTTACACACCTGGGGTTTGTCCATGACGATGAGGTTGGTCGGTTGCAGGTCTTCTGCCAAGTCGTTGCCTAGGAGAAGTTGCACTCCAGGCATGGGAAAAGGCTTTTCCCTGACGGCGACTTGGACTTCCCCGTTCACGTAGGGACAATCCAGGTGGACTCTGGCGAGAGGGTATGGAGTGGTAGCAGTGAGGTCAGTGATGAAGACAGTTTCTCCGGTGTAGGTGATGTTGGGCACAGCCGACTTCAAGATGATCGATTGTAGAGCCGCTGTGTCCCTCAAGATCTTCAATTTGAAACGTCCCTCCGGATTTGAACCGTTAGCAGAGACAGTTCCAGTATACAGGTGGTTACTGAAAAGAGAAAGATCATTAACTTCAACACCAACATTCATCACAGGCTTACCGGACTTAGGAGGAGTGGGTTTGGGTCTTTGTTGGTCAGTGATTCCCTTGTATTGAGACTTACCACACTTGTCTATGGTATGTCCATAGAGTCTACAATACTTGCAGTACAGTTGTGAACCAGCTTGATCGGGGCTCACCTTCTCGTAACTGTACCACGACTTCTTACTGGAGGATGGTTCGGGTGTCAGCCGGTGGATGAGGCTGTAAGTGTCAGCCGACTTAGCACACTTCAGGTAGTCGGTTTCTTCTTTATCTGCTAAGTAGAGGCGGACAGGAGGCGGCACACGCCTCAAGAATTCTTCAACAAGCATCAGGTTGACGAGTTCTGTAAAAGTAGAGACATGTGCTGCTTCCAGCCATTTCATGAAATACCTCCGTTTCGTGTTAGCAAACTCGAGGAAGGTAGTGGTACTTGCCTTCAGGTGGTCACGGAATTTCCTTCTATAACTTTCGGTGGAAAGTAGGTAGGCGTCCAACACTGCTTGTTTCAGAGTCGGGTAGTCATTCTCAGACGCCAGAGTACTGAGTGTGACTGCAGCTCCACCTGTAAGATGGACTCTGAGAAGTGTGGCCCATTGGTCGACAGGCCAACTGAGTTGATTAGCAAGGGTTTCAAAGGTGGTGAAAAACACATCACCTTCTGCTTCTACAAAGGATGGCATTAACTTACTTGCATGTGATATATTAAAACTGACGGGAAGATTGGCAGTAGCTTGCTGGCGTTGAGTGAAGTGTGAAGTTTCCAAGGCGATTTCGCGTTGACGACACTCTAGAGCCAGAGTCGCTTGTTGCTTGTCATGTTCGCGTTGTATTTCCAACTCGCGTTGTTTGGTTTCAAGCTGTACTCGTTCACGTTCACGGAGTAATGCGACCTCACGTTCGTGTTCTTCTCTCCTCAAAGCAGCCTCGCGTTCTTGTTCGTCTCTCCTCAAAGCGGCTTCGCGTTCGTGTTCTTCCCTCCGTATGGCAGCTGTTCGTTCTTCAATCTTGGCCAGCTCTAGTTTGAGTTTCAGCGTTGCCAAATCAGTTTTTTCTGCAATATAGTAAGTTTCATGAGTTTCAGAGTCTATCTTACCTTGCTCTAAATAGTAATCCAGCAACAGGTTGTGTAGGTCATTTTTGTTGGCTTGGTAGGGAACTTCTAGTTGATACTCATGTGCAAGAGTTTGTAATTCAGTCTTCTTGGCACGACTTAAAGTCCCTATTTCACCTGCTGGATTTGCACGGAAAGCTTGGAGACGAAACATGGTGAAATTAGCAAATAAAGGTACACGAATATTCAATAGTGAATGTCAGAAACAGGACAACGTGGCAACTGGTACCTATCCTGTGAGATCTTTAACAATTAAAGTTAAGTAAAAGATATTAAATGATTAAATTAAATCAAGGGCGCAGGAAATCTTGTACCCGGTACTCATGTAAGAGGATAAGGGCAAGAAAATCCTACTAACAAATGAAACAGAGTTTCGAAAACAAATGAAACAATTAAATACCTCAAAAGTAAAATTGGTAGTCCAAGGATGTAGGCATACCTTGCCGAGTCTCTATAGGACATAAAGCAAGTTTTTCCTACTGAATTTAATATGATACTTACAGAATTAGCGAACTTTTGTGCTCTGAAAAAGTAAGCTAATTCCCTACCGTTGTATGTATCATCATCTCTGACTGACGTGTAGGGGTGCGAGGTGTCAACTGGTGACGAGAACTGCTGCTGAGGTCCCAATTCAGCAACTAAAGTTCGAGCTAGAGGAACTATGGCCCTCTTTGTCCTCCTACAGTCAGATTGCAGAAGATTGGGTACTCTTGACCCGGGGCAGACCACAGTACCAGGGTACCAATATGATGATCTGTCAAAATGAGAAATATTCAAGGGACAAAGATGGTAAACACGAGTAATAACACGGAGGGAGAGATGACCAATTAAGAGTATGACTGAGGCCTACAGTCACCACGTAATCCAAAGTTGTCTCACCTTCACTATATGTTACTCTCGTAATGCACAATACACCGCACCTTATAAAAATGAAATTGAATGAAAAATAGTAAAGCTACGTTAACAAAGTTAAATACGCTTACCATAAATTACCACGTGGCACCAGTACCTGAGTGAAGCTCCCGGACAGGCCCCCATATAACTTGTGACGGTAACGCGTTGGTGTTCGGCTGTTTAAGACTAGGCTTATGGCCTCGTCACATAGTTATAAAAAAAAATAGAAAAAAAAACTGGAACTTCGTCTATGGTAAGGTAAGGAGAAGACACACAAAACACAAGTAAACTTTAACAATGAAATTTTAATTACGTTAAATAAATCAAAACATGAATAAAATGGACAAACAAATTCTTATAATAAAATCAATCAATCAAAATAATAAGAATAATTAAATGACACAATGAAAAGTTACGTTAAGACAAAATAACAAGAAGTGCAATACAAAAGTAAATGTAAGGTGCTGGAATATTGGCTTTAAGCTATCACCTCTCTCAGTACACGTATTCAAAAGCTGTACGTCTAGCCGGGAGAAGTGGTAACAGCGAAAGCACTGAATATTCTGAGGTCTGAGGTCGTGGCGACCCCAGACATCAAGTAGTATGGGGGGGCGAGTGCAGGTGCAGCCAGACCAGCGACCAATCAGCGGAGCCGGTAGTAAGACAGGTAGTTTGGCGGTTTGAGTCTGAGCAGGTGTCCCTGGCTGCATGCATTTTGCTCTCTGGCAAACCTTGCTGGTGTTGTTGTCGTTGTTGGACATTTCTTCCATAGTAGTTTTATATAGTTTTAACGACGTAATTGTGGAGGGAAGAGCAGGCTCAATCTCTTGAAGGAGATTATCGTCACAATATATATGTATATATATATATATATATATATATATATATATATATATATATATATATATATATATATATATATATATATATATATATACATATATACATATATATATATATATATATATATATATATATATATATATATATATATATATATATATTATATATATATATATATATATATATATATATATATATATATATATATATATATACATATATACATATATATATATATATATATATATATATATATATATATATATATATATATATATATATATATATATATATATATATAGGGCTGCTTTCTGAGGTGTTCACCATCTTACAGTAGCCAAAAACTAAGTGAGTATGACCGGTTACTAAAATCAATGCTAGAAAAAGCCCTTAACAAATGTCTCTCCGTGGTCTGACAATGTCAGACCAAGGAGGAAAATGAAACAGGAATTTCCTTAAGAACTTTCGTATATTAAATACATCTTCAGAAGGAATAAATACATCTTCCTTCTGAAGATGTATTTAATATACGAAAGTACTTAAGGAAATTCCTGTTTCATTTTCCTCCGTGGACTGACATTGTCATATATATATATATATATATATATATATATATATATATATATATATATATATATATATATATATATATATATATATATATATATTGGTGTATACTGGCAGCAGGTTTTCTTTCAAACATGTTTCATTGAATATGACGGCATATTCTGTATTTATTATTTTCTGGTTTAGGGCTTCTATCCCTCTAACTATTTTCTTAGCATCAGGGCTTAATTGGAATAGGAGTTCTCCAAAACTCATTTTCGTACTTTTAAGGTGAAGAAAAGAAGTGATTTACTATAGAGTGTATTACACTTATTTGTATAATTTGCACGACGTTTCGAACCTCCATGGTTCATTCTCAAGTGAACAGATCTTACAATACTAGTTAATTTTATACCCGCATTAGGTCAGGTGATAATACAATGAAGGTGAAAAACATGGGGGGATACATAAGGGATAAACATAGGGGCTGCAGAAGGCGTTCCTTATCAAAAACAGCCCGAAGCCGATGGAGAACCCTCTGCAGCAGTCAAGCGTTGTATACATGTACACTTGCCCCCACGAAGGATGTTACCTTCAATGTAAGTACATAGGAATGACGTCGACCAAGCTGACGAGGCGTTTGACATGCCATCTTCAATCTGGTGCCCCTAGGAATCACATGAGACAAGCCCATGACATTACTCTATTAAGAGAAATGTTGAACAAGAATACTTGCATAATAGACAAAACCCAAGATTCAAGAAGATTACAAATTCTTGAGGCAATTCACATAAGAATAGAGCGACCTACCATGAACACCCAAATCACGGAACTATTTACTCTACCCACCATGAGAGTAAGGACAAGACAAGAACATATCGATGCCAACACAGAAGACAATGTCCAACATAACAGGCCAATTACACTGGATTAATCTTTGTGTTTAGATAGGAGATGCCTCATATGGGCCAATACGCCTTCTGCAGCCCCTATGTTTATCCCTTATGTATCCCCCCATGTTTTTCACCTTCATTGTATTATCACCTGACCTAATGCGGGTATAAAATCAACTAGTATTGTAAGATCTGTTCACTTGAGAATGAACCATGGAGGTTCGAAACGTCGTGCAAATTATACAAATAAGTGTAATACACTCTATAGTAAATATATATATATATATATATATATATATATATATATATATATATATATATATATATATATAACTGAAAACTCACACCCCAGGAGTGACTCGAACCCATACTCCCAGAAGCAACGCAACTGGTATGTACAAGACGCCTTAATCCACTTGACCATCACGACCGGACATAATGAGGTGATAGCCGAGGCTATTTGAACCACCCCACCGCCGGCACTCGGATAGTAATCGTGGCCATAGCATTTTACCAAATCACCTCATTCTTAGGGGCACACGTGAGGAACACAAATGCGAACAAGCCAGAATGGTCCCCTGGACAATATGCAACTGAAAACTCACACCCCAGAAGTGACTCGAACCCATACTCCCAGAAGCAACGCAACTGGTATGTACAAGACGCCTTAATCCACTTGACCATCACGACCGGACATAATGAGGTGATAGCCGAGGCTATTTGAACCACCCCACCGCCGGCACTCGGATAGTAATCTTGGGCATAGCATTTTACCAAATCACCTCATTCTTAGGGGCACACGTGAGGAACACAAATGCGAACAAGCCAGAATGGTCCCCTGGACAATATGCAACTGAAAACTCACACCCCAGAAGTGACTCGAACCCATACTCCCAGAAGCAACGCAACTGGTATGTACAAGACGCCTTAATCCACTTGACCATCACGACCGGACATAATGAGGTGATAGCCGAGGCTATTTGAACCACCCCACCGCCGGCACTCGGATAGTAATCTTGGGCATAGCATTTTACCAAATCACCTCATTCTTAGGGGCACACGTGAGGAACACAAATGCGAACAAGCCAGAATGGTCCCCTGGACAATATGCAACTGAAAACTCACACCCCAGAAGTGACTCGAACCCATACTCCCAGAAGCAACGCAACTGGTATGTACAAGACGCCTTAATCCACTTGACCATCACGACCGGACATAATGAGGTGATAGCCGAGGCTATTTGAACCACCCCACCGCCGGCACAAACACAAACACTCTGTACACTCTGTCGGCTATCATTCCGATTGTCTCTACCCACCTCAAGACTCCGCTCCAATATAGAAGCATCAAGAAATATGGACCAATAGGCTTTCTACAAACACTTCTATTCAATACCCATTGTTTGTGTTCTGTCTTGTGTTGATACTTTTAATACTCTATTAATATCCCCTCTTGTTCTGTCTTGTGTTAATGCCACATCACCCCTCCCACCTCACTCAAATGTAGATATAAAATCAGAGATACGTAAGTTCTAATCAGTTGTGTATTTGTGAACTAAAGTCTTTGAAAATGTAATAAGTTTTACGAAACGCGCCCGTGTCGCGTCAGACTAGAAATAAAAATGAATTTTGGAGAATTGATTTTTGATTTACCTCCAACAGTGAAGCGTAATGTACGAAAGATTGAGAAAATTCGTGTTAGAATTATTAATCTTACTTTTTCGGTCATATTTAATAATATATGTCTACAGGAAAGACTGCTACCAAAATATACTAATATTAAAGCGCACGACCCAGCAGCAAGGAATCAAGCCTTCACGATAAAATATCGCCAGGATCTGATTCGTGATCAGATATACAAGGCAGAGAATGAAATCAAAGACAACAAAACGCAACTACTTCATGCTACAAACGAGTGGAGAAATAGCAACATCGACCATAGTATCCGTACCCGCATTGAACAACACCTCGACATCCTCACAGACCAACATCACCTCAGCACTGAAACAAGGATTATCAAGAAACTAACAACATTATATGGAGGACCTATGGCAATTCCACGACCAAGAGATGGCTTCCTGAACCTTGCAGGAATTAACCTCACTGAGGACCAAGTCACTCTCCTAAATCTGGGCATAAACTGGCATGTTATGTCCAGACCGAGGGAGATGGCCCGGAAAGTAGAGTTGGAAATTCTGTTGGACGACATATTCGACCTCGAGACACAAAAGAAGGTCACTACCAAAGATACCTTACAAGCAGAACTTATTGCAGAAGGAGGAAAGAATCGAGGCAACTACAGAAGCACCATACTGTCCCCCGAGCTTAAAGCGGCAGCTAAAAGCCTTCGTGAGAACAAGGAGATAGTTGTCAGGAGAGGTGACAAGTCGCCAATATATGTCATTCTTAAAAAAGACGAATATCTGGCGAAAATGAACATCATACTCTCTGACCAAACTAAGTTCCAAAGGGTAACGAAGGACACTACAGCCGAATTAAAAGCAAAGGTCAACAAACTGATCGAAACTGTGAACGCCAAGAAATCCGGACTCCACCTGCCAAAGATCATTGGGGAATATAAACCTGGATATGCGTATGGAAATGTCAAGACGCACAAGCCTGGAAACCCACTTCGGCCAATCATTAGCCAGATACCCACACCCACGTACAGACTGGCGAAGCGACTCAACGGCCTGCTGACTCCTTATGTTCCTTGCGCCTTCAGCCTGAAGTCTCCAAAGGAATTTGTTGACTTACTGCGGGGCACACGGGCCACAGGGATAAGAGCCTCGTTGGACGTAGAATCGCTGTTTACCAACGTACCTGTGGACGAGACAATCGGAATGATAGCCGACAGAGTGTATCGTGATCCAGCCTGTACTTCTCTTGACATGCCAGAAAATATTCTGAGGAAACTACTCCAAGCTTGTACTAAAGAGGCACCCTTCTTGAGCCCGGATGGGCACATGTATAAGCAAGTAGATGGGGTCGCCATGGGTTCTCCCCTAGGTGTCCTGTTTGCAAACTTCTACATGGGTACCATCGAGCAAAAAGTCTTAGTCGACATGAACTTGAAACCGGCCATATACTGCAGGTATGTTGACGACATTTTTACACAGGTACCTGATGTCAGACATCTGCAGGAGCTGAAGGAGGCATTTGAGCAGAGTTCCGTGCTGCGTTTCACTTACGAGATGGAAAAGGATGGGAAGCTGCCCTTTCTAGATGTAACAGTCATGGAAAAGGGCGGAGGTTTCCACACTGCAGTCTACACTAAGGAAACAAACATAGGAATGTGCCTAAATGCCAACAGCGACTGCCCTGACAGGTACAAGAGGAGTGTTGTTAACGCATATGTCGACCGTGCTCTCAGCCACAGCTCAGAATGGAAGCAAGTCGACGAAGAACTCTGTAGGGTAAGGCAGGTCCTAGTCAATAACGGCTTCTCCAATGGTTTCATCGAAGACATCATAAGAAGGAAAGTGAAAAGCCATGCAACCTCTGAAGAGACAACTAACACAACACCTATACCCCCTATTAGACTATTTTACAGGAACTTCTTTTCCACAGCTCATAAAACGGAGGAAAGGGTCCTGAAAGATATTGTTAATAGAAACGTTATCCCTACAGACAAACATCAGAGGATACAACTGACGATTTACTATAAAACCAGAAAAACGGCCAGCCTACTCATGAGAAACTCTCCAGACACAAAACAGAACGCTTTAAAAGAGACTAACGTCGTCTATGCCTTCAAATGCACTCTTGGGGACTGTAAGCTCCAAAAAACCCAGTATATAGGCAAGACAACAACATCTCTTTCTAGGCGTTTAACGATGCATAAGCAACAGGGCTCCATTAAGGAACATATAATCTCTTCCCACAACCAAACCATCGCCAGAGAAATCCTAGTAAACAACACAGAAATCATCGATAGATACAGCGATAGCAGGCGGCTTGACGTTTGCGAGGCACTACACATCAAGAAGTCAACACCAGCAATCAACTGCCAATTATTGCACAACTATATTCTACCCACCTCAAGACTCCGCTCCAATATAGAAGCATCAAGAAATATGGACCAATAGGCTTTCTACAAACACTTCTATTCAATACCCATTGTTTGTGTTCTGTCTTGTGTTGATACTTTTAATACCCTATTAATATCCCCTCTTGTTCTGTCTTGTGTTAATGCCACATCACCCCTCCCACCTCACTCAAATGTAGATATAAAATCAGAGATACATAAGTTCTAATCAGTTGTGTATTTGTGAACTAAAGTCTTTGAAAATGTAATAAGTTTTACGAAACGCGCCCGTGTCGCGGCAGACTAGAAATAAAAATGAATTTTGGAGAATTGATTTTTGATTTACCTCCAACAGTGAAGCGTATATATATATATATATATATATATATATATATATATATATATATATATATATATATATATATATATATATATATATATATATATATATATATATATATATATATATATATATATATATATATATATATATATATATATATATATATATGTCGTACCTAGTAGCCAGAATGCACTTCTCAGCCTACTATGCAAGGCCCGATTTGCCTAATAAGCCAAGTTTTCATGAATTAATTGTTTTTCGACTACCTAACCTACCTAACCTAACCTAACCTAACTATTTCGGCTACCTAACCAAACCTAACCTATAAAGATAGGTTAGGTTAGGTTAGGTAGGGTTGGTTAGGTTCGGTCATATATCTACGTTAATTTTAACTCCAATAAAAAAAAATTGACCTCATACATAATGAAATGGGTAGCTTTATCATTTCATAAGAAAAAAAATTGAAAAAATATATTAATTCAGGAAAACTTGGCTTATTAGGCAAATCGAGCCTTGAATAGTAGGCCAAAAAGTGAGTTCTGGCTGCTAGGTACGACATATATATATATATATATATATATATATATATATATATATATATATATATATATATATATATATATATATATATGTTGTACCTAGTAGCCAGAACGCACTTCTCGGCCTACTATGCAAGGCCCGATTTGCGTAATAAGCCAAGTTTTACTAAATTAATATATTTTCTCTAAGTTTTTTCTTATGGAATGATAAAGCTACCCATTTCATTATGTATGAGGTCAATTTTTTTTTATTGGAGCTAAAATTAACGTAGATATATGACCGAACCTAACCAACCCTACCTAACCTAACCTAACCTATCTTTATAAGTTAGGTTAGGTTAGGTAGCCGAAAAAGTTAGGTTAGGTTAGGTTAGGTAGGTTAGGTAGTCGAAAAACAATTAATTCATGAAAACATGGCTTATTAGGCAAATCGGGCCTTGGATAGTAGGCTGAGAAGTGCGTTCTGGCTACTAGGTACGACATATATATATATATATATATATATATATATATATATATATATATATATATATATATATATATATATATATATATATATATATATATATATATATATATATATATATATACATATATATATATATATATATATATATATATATATATATATATATATATATATATATATATATATATATATATATATATATATATATATATATATATATACATATATTTTATTAAATATGACCGAAAAAGTAAGATTAATAATTCTAACACGAATTTTCTCAATCTTTCGTACATTATGCTTCACTGTTGGAGGTAAATCAAAAATCACTTCTCCAAAATTCATTTTTATTTCTAGTCTGACGCGACACGGGCGCGTTTCGTAAAACTTATTACATTTTCAAAGACTTCACAAATACAACGAAGGGTAACGAAGGACACTACAGCCGAATTAAAAGCAAAGGTCAACAAACTGATCGAAACTGTGAACGCCAAGAAATCCGGACTCCACCTGCCAAAGATCATTGGGGAATATAAACCTGGATATGCGTATGGAAATGTCAAGACGCACAAGCCTGGAAACCCACTTCGGCCAATCATTAGCCAGATACCCACACCCACGTACAGATTGGCGAAGCGACTCAACGGCCTGCTGACTCCTTATGTTCCTTGCGCCTTCAGCCTGAAGTCTCCAAAGGAATTTGTGGACTTACTGCGGGGCGCACGGGCCACAGGGATAAGAGCCTCGTTGGACGTAGAATCGCTGTTTACCAACGTACCTGTGGACGAGACAATCGGAATGATAGCCGACAGAGTGTATCGTGATCCAGCCTGTACTCCTCTTGACATGCCAGAAAGTATTCTGAGGAAACTACTCCAAGCTTGTACTAAAGAGGCACCCTTCTTGAGCCCGGATGGGCACATGTATAAGCAAGTAGATGGGGTCGCTATGGGTTCTCCCCTAGGTGTCCTGTTTGCAAACTTCTACATGGGTACCATCGAGCAAAAAGTCTTAGTCGACATGAACTTGAAACCGGCCATATACTGCAGGTATGTTGACGACATTTTTACACAGGTACCTGATGTCAGACATCTGCAGGAGCTGAAGGAGGCATTTGAGCAGAGTTCCGTGCTGCGTTTCACTTACGAGACGGAAAAGGATGGGAAGCTGCCTTTTCTAGATGTAACAGTCATGGAAAAGGGCGGAGGTTTCCACACTGCAGTCTACACAAAGGAAACAAACATAGGAATGTGCCTAAATGCCAACAGCGACTGCCCTGACAGGTACAAGAGGAGTGTTGTTAACGCATACGTCGACCGTGCTCTCAGCCACAGCTCAGAATGGAAGCAAGTCGACGAAGAACTCTGTAGGGTAAGGCAGGTTCTAGTCAATAACGGCTTCTCCAATGGTTTCATCGAAGACATCATAAGAAGGAAAGTGAAAAGCCATGCAACCTCCGAAGAGACAACTAACACAACACCTATACCCCCTATTAGACTATTTTACAGGAACTTCTTTTCCACAGCTCATAAAACAGAGGAAAGGGTCCTGAAAGATATTGTTAATAGAAACGTTATCCCTACAGACAAAAATCAGAGGATACAACTGACGATTTACTATAAAACCAGAAAAACGGCCAGCCTACTCATGAGAAACTCTCCAGACACGAAACAGAACGCTTTAAAAGAGACTAACGTCGTCTATGCCTTCAAATGCCCACTTGGGGACTGTAAGCTCCAAAAAACCCAGTATATAGGCAAGACAACAACATCTCTTTCTAGGCGTTTAACGATGCATAAACAACAGGGCTCCATTAAGGAACATATAATCTCTTCCCATAACCAAACCATCGCCAGAGAAATCCTAGTAAACAACACAGAAATCATCGATAGATACAGCGATAGCAGGCGGCTTGACGTTTGCGAGGCACTACACATCAAGAAGTCAACACCAGCAATCAACAGCCAATTATTGCACAACTATATTCTACCCACCTCAAGACTCCGCTCCAATATAGAAGCATCAAGAAATATGGACCAATAGGCTTTCTACAAACACTTCTATTCAATATCCATTGTTTCGTGTTCTGTCTTGTGTTGATACTTTTAATACCCTATTAATATCCTCTAATGCCACATCATCCTTCCCACCTCACTCAAATGTAATGCCACATCACCCTTCCCACCTCACTCAAATGTAGATATAAAATCAGGGAAACGCAAGTTCTAATCAGTTGTGTATTTGTGAAGTCTTTGAAAATGTAATAAGTTTTACGAAACGCGCCCGTGTCGCGTCAGACTAGAAATAAAAATGAATTTTGGAGAAGTGATTTTTGATTTACCTCCAACAGTGAAGCATAATGTACGAAAGATTGAGAAAATTCGTGTTAGAATTATTAATCTTACTTTTTCGGTCATATTTAATAATATATACATATATATATATATATATATATACATATATATATATATTGTGACGGTGTTCCCCCCCCTTATATTTCTCCCATGCCTGCAGAAAGAGTCATGTCCACTTTACCCGAGCGTTCTCTAAGTCGCAGGCACCAATTTGATATATGTGGGAGAGTGGAGTGTTCTCGGAGAGCCGAGAAATTTGTGAAACAATAATATTTTGGCCTGTGGTTTAGGCCCTTTAGGAAGCCAAGATTGCGCTGGCTCTACTGTTTCCCCGCCAAAACTGTGTGACGTCAGTGGCACAGGATTGGTCACCGACAGCAATGTGGCACCGAGAGCCAATGAAAACCTCCCGTGGCGAAAGTGACGTCACGAAGGAAGGGGGTCCAGGCAGCGTGTCGCGCTGGCGCCAGCAGTCAGACATGACACGTCAAGGAGGTTGGACGTGCGACGATTGGTCCTGTCAGTTTGACAGTTGTTTCCCGCTCCCGTGGATTTACGCATCACCTGAAGTCTGCCAGTACTCTGTGAGGTCTTCCCTAGTTCATGTGTTAAACCAGAGAGGGAATCGACGGTTATTGAGCAACAAGTGCTCCAGTCAGGTACTGTGCAAGAAGAAGTGAAGTCTGTGCAGTGACGTAGGCGACGTCTGAGGCAGTTCACCTATTCGTGACGGCGTAGTGGCTGACAGAGCCACTGGGTAGCAGAGGAAGAAGAGGACTAATTGGGGAATCCGGACGACTGCAGCTGAGACGTAGGCGGCAGCCGTTGCTGGGAGAAGGCGACGGCCAGGAGACCGACTCCAACTCTACCAGAAGTCGAGAAGGAGCACGGACCTGCAGGGAGGAAGGCACGGAGACGACGCGCTGAACGGTGGGACGGCGAGTGGTTCCGGTAGGACACGACAACGTGTGTGTGGGGGCGTTCCCGACACGAGGACCAGGAGCTACAACTCAACTCTCATCGGAGGATAGGTTGAAGTAGGTGTTTCTAGTTTCCCTCCCCATTCCCCTTTAGTTAGCTATATTATTCAGCTATATTATCTAGCCTGAGGATTTTATATGTCGTGAGCAAGTCTCACCCATGTCACAATAAAGCACCAGTGTGCAGGATAGTACTATCAAGAGTACTTATAATTTTCATGTTTATTATTGGTGTGTACAGGCACCCGGAACAAGTGATAAATTTACTGTGTTTTGTATATCTTTCTAGAGACTTTAATGTGAACATATAGTGATAAATTATAGGGATAATATTATACCAGTATTTGGAAGTTAGGCTATGTGCCCAGAAACTATTTATTTACCATTTATTGATGTCTGATTTATATACATTATATATGTCTGTGTTCATGCAGTGATTAATCATTTGTGAGTACAGTGAATTATTGTGTTATCGCCCACGAAAGAAAGTACTTGAAACTCCAGTGTTAAATACTTCATAATATATCATTGAATGAAGGGCAGGTAAAACCATTACAGTGAGTCATTGTCGCATTGATTGTAGAAACGACTGTTTGAGCCCGAGTATAGTGTAAGTAAGTAATACGTACTATTGTTGCCAATATCGAGTGTGCGAGTTTCTAGCAATATTGGAGAATTTAAAGAAACAGCGCGCGTGAATCTAGAAAACAAGCAATAAACTTTCGCTCGGAGCCAGGCAATCAGCTGTTCTTGACATTGACGAGAAGGGGAGGTGTTGCCACTTAGTGAGTGCATAATATTCGTGGGAACTACCGGCTACAGCCAGGATCAGCTGATTTATTTATTGATTGACCTTGTGACATCTTTCATGCATTTTAAGTAAAATACAAAATTACTTTTGTGTTTATATCATCCCCTCCATTGATCTTGTGGCTATATTATACTGGAAAGCAAAGAGTGATAAGAGTAAGTACCTGCCAGATTCCTGATTTTTTGAGTGTGACCTTGCCAAGGCTACCACTAATTCCACCAGTCCACTGAGGTGTTACTGGACACCGAAAACACCAGTTGGCGACCTTGTGGTTAATAGTAAAGCCCTATGGTTGGGGCGGGCCACACAACAGTTAAGTAAACAAGAAGTGTGTTCCCACTCCTTCTCAATCAGAAGGCCGGTTGGGATTGACTGGGATACTCTCCTGGCGTGCAGTGGCGCCGAGAGGATTGGAGTGAAGACCCGCAGGGCTACGGTGAGTGACCTTGAGATAACTGGTGATCACCCCAGAGTAAGAATAGAGTATAAAGCCCAACATTGGCGACCTTGCCAGGATCTCGTTCGAAGTAAAGGTTGCAGTGGTAGTTGGCAGGGGTATTAGAGATCAGGTGCAGGTTATCACTCATAGCACAAGATGGAGGATGATAAAGTAACAAGGTTTATTGACACTAGAGATGAACAGGTGCTGGAGGAGTGCACCAAGGCACAGTTACAGGCAATAGCGGATCATTTTTGAATAAAGCTGAGATCTGCCAGAGTTGGTGAAAGAAGACTAGAGATAATGGCACAGCTCAGGGCACGAGACGAAGCTTTGGGGGCGGAACGGCCCCAAACACCTGCCAGTGTGGGAGAACGCCTGAGCATTGGTGGAAGCAGCAGGGGATCCAGCGGCAGCAGGCACAGCGTTAAGCTGGAAATAATGAAGTTGCAGCTGGAAGCACAACTGAAGAGAGAAGAGCGAGAAGCGCAGCTGAGAAGAGAAGAAGCACAGCAGCGCAGAGAAGAGCGAGAAGCGCAGCTGAGAAGAGAAGAAGCACAGCAGCGCAAAGAAGAGCGAGAAGCAGAAGCTCAGCAGCGCAAAGAAGAGCGAGAAGCAGAAGCACAGCAGCGCAGAGAAGAGCGAGAAGCACAGCAGCGCAGAGAAGAGCGAGAAGCACAGCTGAAGCGTGAGGAGCAAGAAGCACAGCTGAAGCGTGAGGAGCGAGAAGCTAGAATGAGACAACTGGAAATAGAAGCCAACAAGGAGGTGGAGCTGAAGCGAGCTGAACTAGGACTAGGTGCACCTGCTCCGCCGCAACAGGAAGACCGACGAGTGAGGGAACGAGATCTGCCGGTCTTTGTGCCTGATGAAGCCGAAAGTTTCTTCGATCACTTTGAAAGGGTTGCTGCTCTGAAGAGGTGGCCGAGGGCGGAGTGGGCGGAGCTGGTTCAAGGGAGGCTCACAGGTGAAGCTCGTGAAGCCTACACTATGCTCGACTTCCAAGAATGCACCAACTACGATGCGGTAAAACGAGCTGTGCTCCATTCCTTTAAGCTCACGCCGGAGTGTTACAGAAAGAGGCTCAGGGAATGTACCCGTTCGCCAGGAAAATCTTATGCGGAGACGGTGAGGGACATGGAAAGAAAGTTCCTTAAGTGGCTGGACTCTGAAGGAGCGAGGTCGGTCGAAGAGGTCAAGGAACTAATGGTCATGGAAAAGTTTATGTCCGTGCTCTCTCCTGAGATCAGGGTGAGGGTAAAGGAGGCGGACATAAAGGACCTGAGGGCCGCAGCCGACCGAGCCGACATGTTAGAAGAAGCTCTGCGCCCACGCCGAGAGGGACAGCACCGATCACCCGTATACGTCGGAAACAATAGGACTTATAGAAGGACGGATGGATGGAGGACAGGAGCGAGTTCTCCCAAGTCCCACCTCTCAAGTTGGGACACCCGAGGATCAAAAGGGGCTGTAGAGCCGATCAAGAAGAACCAAGCGGAGAGCTCGGGAGCTGTTGCTGCGACCAAGGAGTCAACAAGTGGTGCGAGAAAGACACGGGGTGCGACGGCCTCTGGAGGCAGTGCTAAGGCGAGCGGTGGCGGATGGTCTCCGCCGAGGGTCCGCTGCTACAACTGCGGAATAATCGGACACGTCGCGCGGGAATGCAGACGCCCTAAGCAGTGGGGCCACGTTGCTTTAGTGATGTTCGAGGACCAGAGGGCCGAGAGAGTGCGGGATGAACCCATGCTGGATGGGGAGAAGAAAGTTCACCCATTCGTGTGTCAAGGAACCGTTTGGCTGGGGGACGCTGACCCCATCCCAGTGAAGATGCTAAGAGACACTGGGGCTGATTTTACCCTGGTGAGTGAGACCCTGTTCCCCGAGGGTTACGAAAGTACCAGTGTGGGGGTGGCAAGTGTGACCACTGTGGGAGGCCCAGTGAGGATGCCCCTACACCAGGTAACTTTAAATTCCGACTATGGCTGCCAGACCCTTGTGGTGGGGGTCTGTACATCCATGCCCAAGATGGAAGCACAGATCATCTTGGGAAACGACGCATGTGGAGGATATGTCCTTCCGAATCTCGTGAAAGGCGAAGAGTGCCTAGAACAATACAAGGAGACGGGCGGAGTGTTAGACGCCTGTGGGGACGAGAAGGGAATCGCCCCGGCAGCGTTCCCAGTTTGTGCTGTGATTCCGAGGCAGCGCAAAGAACAAGGAGGTAGTGGATCTGATGGGGCTGAGGAGACGTCCGACAGCCTGGGAATAGATCACCTCTTCGTAGGACCCGGAGAACGAGCGGAGGGCGAAGGCATCCCAAATGGTGAGTTGCAGGTAACCCTCACCAGTTCTCTAGGGGTAGACCGCACTCGTCTTGGACAGTTGCAGCAGGAGGAGTTCCCCGATTTGATTAGTGAGGCCCAAGGAGGACGTGTTGGCCCTGAGAAGGCTACTCATTTTTACCTTCAAGACGGCATGCTGATGAGGCAGTGGAGACCTGTGAGGATGGAGGCCGGAGAAGAGTCTCTAAGTACGAGGCACCAGGTAGTGTTGCCGGCCCAGTGCAGAGCGGCCGTGTTGGACCTATCGCACTCCGTGGACTCTGCAGGTCACCTGGGAGTGACTAAGATACTGCGAAGGATCAGGGATTACTTTTACTGGCCAGGTATGGACGCCGAGGTGAGGCGCTATTGTAAAACGTGCTTACCATGCCAGAGGGCAGGGAAGAGCCAGTCCGCGATACCGAAGGCCCCATTGATCCCTGTTCCAGCGTTTGGGCCTGCTTTCGAGCGTCTGCTAGTTGACGGGGTGGGTCCTTTGCCTAAGACGAAGAAAGGGAACACCTACCTAATGACGATAATGTGTGCGTCCACCAGGTTTCCGGAAGCCGTCCCGATGCGACGTTTAACGTCGAAAGGAGTGGCCGGCCAACTACAACGATTTTTCTCTTGGGTGGGGATACCCAAATAGATTCAGACAGACTGCGGAAGCATATTTCAGTCGAAGTGGTTCCGACAGACGGTGGCAGGATGGGGAGTGACTCAGATTCGATCGTCGCCCTACCGACCGCAGTCGCAGGGGGCGATCGAAAGATTCCACTCCACATTGAAGACCGTGCTGAGAGTGTTCTGCGCAGAACAGGGGGCTGAGTGGGATGAGGCTGTATACCCCGCGTTATTTGCCATACGTAACGCGGTGGTAGAATAACTAGGATTCTCACCATTCCAGCTAGTGTATGGACACGAGGTGAGAAGTCCCCTGTCCATGCTGAGGGAACAATGGCCACCGGGAGCGACCGTGGGAACGGTGAACGAATATGTCCAGAAGTTTAAAGAACGTCTCACTCTAGCGAAGGAACTGGCTGGGAAACACCTGAAGGAGGCTCAGCGTAAGATGTCGGAGTGGTACGACAAGAGAGCTACGCAGAGGGATTTCCAGGTCGGGTCCCAAGTAATGGTTTTGCTGCCAGGTAAAGGTAGGGTGACCGAGTCGCGGTTCGAGGGACCATACCGGGTGCTACGGCGGTTGGGTCCTGTGTCGTACGAAATTGGGAAGCCGGACAGACCCCGAAAGAAACAGGTGTGTCACGTGGACCGCCTGAAGCCTTTCTTCACTGTGGAAGGAGGAGCCGCCAGGCAGGAAGGAACGATGACCCGAGAACCCCAGCAGACGACAGTTCTGTGCGTACAGGTGGACCAAGAACTCCCGGAGGAGGAAGGAAAGTGGTCCAGGGCGGATGGCACCCGTCTCACCAACACCGAGAGTCTGGCAAACATCAAGGACAAGCTGTTACATCTGGAAGGGCAACAGAGAGCGTACCTGACGAACCTACTGAGAAAGAATGCCTCCCTCTTCACCGACGTGCCCTGACGACACAGGAGTGTGACGCACGAGGTGGAGGTGAGGGACGCCAGGCCCGTCAAACAGAGCGCGTATAGGGTGAGCCCAGAGAAGCGAGATTTGATGAGAAAGGAGGTGGAGTACCTCCTTGAGAACGACCTTGCGGAGCCCAGTAAAAGTGAGTGGAGTTCCCCATGCTTGTTGGTGAGGAAAAGCGACGGAACATACCGCTTTTGTACAGATTACAGGAGGGTGAACTCCATCACAGTGGCAGATTCTCACCCCATGCCAAGAGTGAGTGATTGCATTGACCAGGTGGGCAGTGGACGGTACGTATCCAAGGTCGATCTTCTCAAGGGGTACTACCAGATCTCTTTGACTCCTGAGGCCAGGAAGATATCAGCTTTCGCAACTCCTGACGGGCTGTACCAGTACAAGGTGTTGCCCTTTGGTATGAAAAACAGTGGCAGCTGCTTCCAGCGAATGATGAACGAGCTGTTAAGGGGTGCCGCAGGCTGCACGGTTTACATCGATGACATCGTCGTGTACGCCGACGATTGGAAGACGCATCTGGAGAGACTTGGGGAATTATTCAGAAGGCTAGAGGAGGCTAACTTGACTGTAAATTTGGCCAAGAGTGAGTTTGGGAAAGCTCACTTAGAGTACCTCGGATTTGTCATCGGCCAAGGTGAAGTCACTCCTGTTGATAACAAAGTATCAGCCATAAAGGAATACCCCGTGCCCAAGACGCGCAAGGAGTTGCTAAGGTACCTCGGAATGATAGGGAACTATCGTGGGTTCTGTCGGAATTTCTCCACGGTAGCGCATCCCCTAACCGAGCTACTCTCCAAGAGTGTAAGATGGAGATGGGGAGAGGCCTGCCAAGAGTCTTTTGAAAAGACCAAGAAATTGTTGACGGAGGCCCCGGTATTAATATCTCCAGATTTTTCAGCCGGTTTTATCCTGTACGTGGACGCCAGCGACGTTGGGATAGGGGCCATGTTGGCTCAAGAAAGGAGTGAAGTACATAGGCCAGTAGCGTTCTACTCGAAGAAGTTTGTAAAATACCAGCGGGCCTATAGCACCGTTGAGAAGGAGGCATTGGCGCTAGTTATGGCCCTGAAGCACTTTGATGTGTACGTGGGAGGAGGGGCGAGACCTGTTCTGGTATTCACAGATCACAACCCTCTCACATTTTTATACAACATGAAGAATTCCAACCAACGTCTGACGAGGTGGGCGTTGTTACTGCAAGAATACCGGCTGGAAATCAAGCACATCAAGGGGAAGGACAACGTAGAAGCAGATGCCCTATCCCGTATGTACTAACCAGACATGACTCTTATTTTAAGGGGAGGGGTATGTGACGGTTTCCCCCCCCCCTTATATTTCTCCCATGCCTGCAGTAAGAGTCATGTCCACTTTACCCAAGCGTTCTCTAAGTCGCAGGCACCAATTTGATATATGTGGGAGAGTGGAGTGTTCTCGGAGAGCCGAGAAATTTGTGAAACAATAATATTTTGGCCTGTGGTTTAGGCCCTTTAGGAAGCCAAGATGGCGCTGGCTCTCCTGTTTCCCCGCCAAAACTGTGTGACGTCAGTGGCACCGGATTGGTCACCGACAGCAATGTGGCACCGAGAGCCAATGAAAACCTCCCGTGGCGAAAGTGACGTCACGAAGGAAGGGGGTCTGGGCAGCGCGCTGCGCTGGCGCCAGCAGTCAGACACGACACGTCAAGGAGGTTGGACGTGCGACGATTGGTCCTGTCAGTTTGACAGTTGTTTCCCGCTCCCGTGGATTTACGCATCACCTGAAGTCTGCCAGTACTCTGTGAGGTCTTCCCTAGTTCATGTGTTAAACCAGAGAGGGAATCGACGGTTATTGAGCAACAAGTGCTCCAGTCAGGTACTGTGCAAGAAGAAGTGAAGTCTGTGCAGTGACGTAGGCGACGTCTGAGGCAGTTCACCTATTCGTGACGGCGTAGTGGCTGACAGAGCCACTGGGTAGCAGAGGAAGAAGAGGACTAATTGGGGAATCCGGACGACTGCAGCTGAGACGTAGGCGGCAGCCGTTGCTGGGAGAAGGCGACAGCCAGGAGACCGACTCCAACTCTACCAGAAGTCGAGAAGGAGCACGGACCTGCAGGGAGGAAGGCATGGAGACGACGCGCTGAACGGTGGGACGGCGAGTGGTTCCGGTAGGACACGACAACGTGTGTGTGGGGGCGTTCCCGACACGAGGACCAGGAGCTACAACTCAACTCTCATCGGAGGATAGGTTGAAGTAGGTGTTTCTAGTTTCCCTCCCCATTCCCCTTTAGTTAGCCATATTATTCAGCTATATTATCTAGCCTGAGGATTTTATATGTCGTGAGCAAGTCTCACCCATGTCACAATAAAGCACCAGTGTGCAGGATAGTACTATCAAGAGTACTTATAATTTTCATGTTTATTATTGGTGTGTACAGGCACCCGGAACAAGTGATAAATTTACTGTGTTTTGTATATCTTTCTAGAGACTTTAATGTGAACATATAGTGATAAATTATAGATAATATTATACCAGTATTTGGAAGTTAGGCTATGTGCCCAGAAACTATTTATTTACCATTTATTGATGTCTGATTTATATACATTATATATGTCTGTGTTCATGCAGTGATTAATCATTTGTGAGTACAGTGAACTATTGTGTTATCGCCCACGAGAGAAAGTACTGAAAACTCCAGTGTTAAATACTTCATAATATATCATTGAATGAAGGGCAGGTAAAACCATTACAGTGAGTCATTGTCGCATTGATTGTAGAAACGACTGTTTGAGCCCGAGTATAGTGTAACTAAGTAATACGTGCTATTGTTGCCAATATCGAGTGTGCGAGTTTCTAGCAATATTGGAGAATTTAAAGAAACAGCGTGCATGAATCTAGAAAACAAGCAATAAACTTTCGCGCGGAGCCAGGCAATCAGCTGTTCTTGACATTGACGAGAGGGGGAGGTGTTGCCACTTAGTGAGTGCATAATATTCGTGGGAACTACCGGCTACAGCCAGGATCAGCTGATTTATTTATTGATTGACCTTGTGACATCTTTCATGCATTTTAAGTAAAATACAAAATTACTTTTGTGTTTATATCATCCCCTCCATTGATCTTGTGGCTATATTATATTGGAAAGCAAAGAGTGATAAGAGTAAGTACCTGCCGGATTCCTGATTTTTTGAGTGTGACCTTACCAAGGCTACCACTAATTCCACCAGTCCACTGAGGTGTTACTGGACACCGAAAACACCAGTTGGCGACCTTGTGGTTAATAGTAAAGCCCTATGGTTGGGGCAGGCCACACAACAGTTAAGTAAACAAGAAGTGTGTTCCCACTCCTTCTCAATCAGAAGGCCAGTTGGGATTGACTGGGATACTCTCCTGGCGTGCAGTGGCGCCGAGAGGATTGGAGTGAAGACCCGCAGGGCTACGGTGAGTGACCTTGAGATAACTGGTGGTCACCCCAGAGTAAGAATAGAGTATAAAGCCCAACAATATATATATATATATATATATATATATATATATATATATATATATATAGCCCGTGCTACCAGGCTAACATACTTCTTAAGGTGTGCACCAACTTTTGGCAACCCACTTCTACATCAATATGATGAGCTCCTCAGGTCAATATTCAGGAAGGCGCTCAACCTAGATTTAGATGACAGTCAGTGGGACCAAGCAACACTACCAGTGAGATTTGGAGGGATAGGCATACGAAAGGCAACTGAGGTAGCACTTCCAGCATTCTTATCCTCATGTACAGCAGCCAACGAATTGGTAGGGCAGATCCTACCAGAGCGTATGAGAGAGACAGCGGGAACTCATGATCAAACGTTCATCGAAGCAGCCAGACAATGGGACACCATTGCACACCCTCAACCCCGACCACAAGTCTTAAAAGACCACAAGCAGGCCCACTGGGATAGCCCCATAATGGAAAAGACTGTCACAGCAATGATTGACAACGCTGATGCTGAAAACAAAGCCCGCCTCCTAGCGGTAACAGCACCCTACGCCAGGGATTTTTTATTTGCTGTGCCCAATGCAGCCCTGGGAACTCGCCTCAGTCATGACGCTCTCCGCATTGGAGTTGCCCTTCGCCTTGCTGCCCCCATCCTCACCGAACATAGGTGCATCTGCGGAACTGCAATGGCAGACCAATATGGTCGTCATGGTCTGGTATGTCGTAAATCACAGGGTAAAATTGCAAGACATGAAGAAGTCAACGACATCATCAAGAGGAGCCTCGACACAGCCCGCTGCCCGGCACAAAGAGAACCACACTTATCCAGACCTAACGACCCTCAGAAGCGCCCTGATGGGGTCACCTTGCTACCTTGGAAGGATGGTAAGCAAGAGGTATAGGACTACACGTGCGCTGCCACACTGGCCAGTACCTACCTCCACTACAGCACACGTGAAAGCGGTGGTGCTGCTTCTTTCAGGGAATCGCAGAAAATTATTAAATACAGAGGTCTAGCACACTGCTACAGCTTTGTTCCGATCGGCTCGGAGACCCTCGGTTCGTGGGGAAAATGTGCATTGAAGTTCCTGAAGGAATTGGGGGACAAATTGATCAGTGCTACAAAAGACCAGAGAGCAAAACGTTTCTTGTTCCAGCGCCTCAGTGTTGCGATTCAGAGGGGAAATGCCTGTTGCGTCTTGGGCACTAGTCCAACTTCAGAGAAATTCGAAGAAGTGTTTGACTTGCAACAATGATCGAACCCGTCTGTGACATTCATCAATGTTTCCCATTGTTGTGTTCTTCAAGAGATCCATAACCTTTAAGCACCTTTTTGCATTATTATTTTTCTATCAACCCATGTAAAGCTTGTAACATCAAATGCATAATAAAGCACAAAAAATAAAAAAGGAAGGGGGTGGTAGGAGAAAAACACACAGAAACTGTATTGGAGGGGATCTAAACATTCCCTCTAATGCGTTATGCGTGGTTTCCTCCGAGGCTATGGGTCACCCTTCTTCCAGCTAGAGGTGGTACTCCCTTCTATATATATATATATATATATATATATATATATATATATATATATATATATATATATATATATATATATATATATATATATATGTATATATATATATATATATATATATATATATATATATATATATATATATATATATATTATTAAATATGACCGAAAAAAGTAAGATTAATAATTCTAACACGAATTTTCTCAATCTTTCGTACATTACGCTTCACTGTTGGAGGTAAATCAAAAATCACTTCTCCAAAATTCATTTTTATTTGGAGAATTTTGGAGAAGTGATTTTTGATTTACCTCCAACAGTGAAGCGTAATGTACGAAAGATTGAGAAAATTCGTGTTAGAATTATTAATCTTACTTTTTCGGTCATATTTAATAATATATGTCTACAGGAAAGACTGCTACCAAAATATACTAATATATATATATATATATATATATATATATATATATATATATATATATATATATATATATATATATATATATATATATATATATGTATATATATATATATATATATATATATATACATATATATATATATATATATATATATATATATATATATATGTATATATATATAAATATATATATATATATATATATATATATATATAAATATATATACATATATATATACATATATATTTATATATATATATATATATATATATATATATATATATATATATATATATATATATATATATATATATATGTATATTATTAAATATGACCGAAAAAGTAAGATTAATAATTCTAACACGAATTTTCTCAATCTTTCGTACATTACGCTTCACTGTTGGAGGTAAATAAAAAATCACTTCTCCAAAATTCATTTTTATTTCTAGTCTGACGCGACACGGGTGCGTTTCGTAAAACTTATTACATTTTCAAAGACTTCACAAATACACAACTGATTAGAACTTACGTCTCTCTGATATTATATCTACATTTGAGTGAGGTGGGAAGGGTGATGTGGCATTAACACAAGACAGAACAGGAGGGGATATTAATAGGGTATTAAAAGTATCAACACAAGACAGAACAGAAACAATGGGTATTGAATAGAAGTGTTTGTAGAAAGCCTATTGGTCCATATTTCTTGATGCTTCTATATTGGAGCGGAATCTTGAGGTGGGTAGAATATAGTTGTGCATTAATTGGCTGTTGATTGCTGGTGTTGACTTCTTGATGTGTAGTGCCTCGCAAACGTCAAGCCGCCTGCTATCGCTGTATCTATCGATGATTTCTGTGTTGTTTACTAGGATTTCTCTGGCGATGGTTTGGTTATGGGAAGAGATTATATGTTCCTTAATGGAGCCCTGTTGCTTATGCATCGTTAAACGCCTAGAAAGAGATGTTGTTGTCTTGCCTATATACTGTTTTTCTTGGAGCTTACAGTCCCCAAGAGGGCATTTGAAGGCATAGACGACGTTAGTCTCTTTTAAAGCGTTCTGTTTTGTGTCTGGAGAGTTTCTCATGAGTAGGCTGGCCGTTTTTCTGGTTTTATAGTAAATCGTCAGTTGTATCCTCTGATTTTTGTCTGTAGGGATAACGTTTCTATTAACAATATCTTTCAGGACCCCTTTCCTCCATTTTATGAGCTGTGGAAAAGAAGTTCCTGTAAAATAGTCTAATAGGGGGTATAGGTGTTGTGTTAGTTGTCTCTTCAGATGTTGCATGGCTTTTCACTTTCTTTCTTATGATGTCTTCGACGAAACCATTGGAGAAGCCGTTATTGACTAGGACCTGCCTTACCCTACAGAGTTCTTACTCTGTAAGAACTATATATATATATATATATATATATATATATATATATATATATATATATATATATATATATATATATATATATATATATATATATATATATATATATATATATATATATATGCGAACAAGCCTGAATGGTCCCCAGGACAATATGCAACTGAAAACTCACACCCCAGAAGTGACTCGAACCCATACTCCCAGGAGCAACGCAACTTGTATGTACAAGACGCCTTAATCCATTTGACCATCACGACCGGACATAATGAGGTGATAGCCGAGGCTATTTGAACCACCCCACCGCCGGCACTCGGATAGTAATCTTGGGCATAGCATTTTACCAAATCACCTCATTCTTTGGGGAATGTTGTTGAATGCTTTCTTGTTCGCATTTGTGTTCCTCACGTGTGCCCCAAAGAATGAGGTGATTTGGTAAAATGCTATGCCCAAGATTACTATCCGAGTGCCGGCGGTGGGGTGGTTCAAATAGCCTCGGCTATCACCTCATTATGTCCGGTCGTGATGGTCAAGTGGATTAAGGCGTCTTGTACATGCCAGTTGCGTTGCTCCTGGGAGTATGGGTTCGAGTCACTTCTGGGGTGTGACTTGTTCGCATTTGTGTTCCTCACGTGTGCCCCAAAGAATGAGGTGATTTGGTAAAATGCTATGCCCAAGATTACTATCCGAGTGCCGGCGGTGGGGTGGTTCAAATAGCCTCGGCTATCACCTCATTATGTCCGGTCGTGATGGTCAAGTGGATTAAGGCGTCTTGTACATACCAGTTGCGTTGCTCCTGGGAGTATGGGTTCGAGTCACTTCTGGGGTGTGAGTTTTCAGTTATATATATATATATATATATATATATATATATATATATATATATATATATATATATATATATATATATATATATATATTATTAAATATGACCGAAAAAGTAAGATTAATAATTCTAACACGAATTTTCTCAATCTTTCATACATTACGCTTCACTGTTGGAGGTAAATAAAAAATCACTTCTCCAAAATTCATTTTTATTTCTAGTCTGACGCGACACGGGCGCGTTTCGTAAAACTTATTACATTTTCAAAGACTTCACATATACACAACTGATTAGAACTTATGTCTCTCTGATATTATATCTACTATATTATATCAGAGAGACGTAAGTTCTAATCAGTTGTGTATTTGTGAAGTCTTTGAAAATGTAATAAGTTTTACGAAACGCGCCCGTGTCGCGTCAGACTAGAAATAAAAATGAATTTTGGAGAAGTGATTTTTGATTTACCTCCAACAGTGAAGCGTAATGTACGAAAGATTGAGAAAATTCGTGTTAGAATTATTAATCTTACTTTTTCGGTCATATTTAATAATATATGTCTACAGGAAAGACTGCTACCAAAATATACTAATATATATATATATATATATATATATATATATATATATATATATATATATATATATATATATGTATATATATATATATATATATATATATATATATAAGCCTATACTTGCATAAACCACAAGTGAAGATCTTTCATACATTATTGTTTATCTTCACTTGTGGTTTATGCAAGTATAGGCTTATAAGTTTGTCCAAAGATTATATATATATATATATATATATATATATATATATATATATATATATATATATATATATATATATATATATATATATATATGTATATATATATATATATATATATATATATATATATATATATATATATATACACAGGCTGGAGTTACAGTGAGGGGTGAGACCTCAGACTGGCGTGAAGTCACCAGTGGAGTCCCACAGGGCTCTGTACTTGGACCTATCCTGTTTCTGATATACGTAAATGATCTCCCAGAGGGTATAGACTCATTCCTCTCAATGTTTGCTGACGACGCCAAAATTATG
This sequence comes from Procambarus clarkii, assembly GCF_040958095.1. Lineage (NCBI taxonomy): Eukaryota > Metazoa > Arthropoda > Malacostraca > Decapoda > Cambaridae > Procambarus > Procambarus clarkii. The sequence goes on from NW_027189171.1 coordinate 1,040,609, forward strand.
AGAAGGATTTAGACAGAGGAGGACAGCTTGAGGCTTCAAGAAGACCTGGACAAGCTGCAGGAATGGTCGAACAAATGGCTGTTAGAGTTTAATCCAAGCAAATGTAATGTAATGAAGATAGGGGTAAGAAGCAGGAGACCAGATACAAGGTATCACTTGGGAGATGAAATACTTCAAGAGTCCGAGAGAGAGAAAGACCTGAGGGTTGATATCACGCCAGACCTGTCCCCTGATGCTCATATCAAGAGGATAACAGCAGCAGCATATGCCATGTTGGCTAACATAAGAAAGGCCTTTAGAAACTTGTGTAAGGAATCTTTCAGAACATTATATACCACATATGTCAGACCAATCCTGGAGTATGTGGCACCAGCATGGAGTCCATATCTAGTCAAGCATAAGACTAAAATGGAAAAGGTTCAAAGGTTTGCCACCAGACTAGTACCCGAGCTGAGAGGTATGAGCTACGAGGAGAGACTACGGGAATTAAACCTCACTTCGTTGGAAGACAGAAGAGTTAGGGGGGACATGATCACCACATTCAAGATCCTCAAGGGAATTGACAGGGTTGATAAAGACAGGCTGTTTAACACAAGGGGCACATCCACTAGGGGACACAGGTGGAAATTGAGTGCCCAAATGAGCCACAGAGATATTAGAAAGAACTTTTTTAGTGTTAGAGTGGTTGACAAATGGAATGCATTAGGAAGTGATGTTGTGGAGGCTGACTCCATACGCAGTTTCAAGTGTAGATATGATAGAGCCTAATTGGCTCAGGAACCTGTACACCTGTTGATTGACAGTTGAGAGGCGGGACCAAAGAGCCAGAGCTCAACCCCCGCAAGCACAACTAGGTGAGTACACAAACACACACACACACACACACACACACACACACACACACACACACACACACACACACACACACACACACACACACACACACACACACACACACACACACACACACACACACACACACAAAAGGTTAGCATACCGAAAGGGAAACTATGAGGGGATAAGAAAATTCCTAACAGATATAGCATGGGAAACAGAGCTCAGGGGAAAGACGGCCCAAGATATGATGGATTACATCACGCAGAAGTGCAAGGACGCAGCAAACAAGTTTGTCCCAGTCCAAAAGGAAAACAGAGAAATGAAGATGAGAAACCCATGGTTTAATCAAAGATGTAGGCTAGCTAAGCAGCAAAGTAAAAGGGCATGGAGAAACTATAGGAATAACAGGACACTGGAGAGCAGAGAAAGATACCAGAATGCCAGGAATGAATATGTCAGGATGAGAAGAGAGGCAGAAAGACAATACGAAAATGACATCGCAAGCAAGGCAAAGACTCAGCCTAAATTGTTGCATAGCCACATTAGGAGAAAAACAACAGTAAAGGAACAGGTTATGAGATTAAGGATAGGGGCGGAAGGATTCACTACAAATGACAAGGAAGTGTGTGAGGAATTGAATAAGAAATTCCAGGAGGTCTTCACCTTAGAACAAGGAGAAATTCCAGAGGTAAGTGAGGGAATAGCTAACCAGGAACCACTGGAAGAGTTTGAGATTACCAGTGGGGAAGTAAGGAAGTGTTTACTAGAGTTGGACGTGACGAAGGCTATAGGCCCAGATGGAATCTCCACTTGGGTTCTAAAGGAAGGAGCAAGAGAACTGAGCCTACCACTCTCCATAGTGTATAACAAATCACTGGCAACAGGGGAACTGCCAGATATTTGGAAAGCAGCTAACGTAGTCCCGATATACAAGAAAGGGGATAGACAGGAGGCACTGAACTACAGGCCAGTGTCCCTAACCTGCATACCATGCAAGCTGATGGAGAAGATTGTGCGAAAAAAACTAGTGGAGCATCTGGAGCGAAGGAACTTTGTAACACAGCATCAACATGGGTTCAGGGATGGCAGGTCCTGCCTCACAGGGTTACTTGAATTCTACGACCAGGCAACAAAAATAAGGCAAGAAAGAGAAGGGTGGGCAGACTGCATATTTTTGGATTGTCAGAAAGCCTTTGATACAGTACCACACAAGAGGCTAGTGCGAAAGTTGGAGATGCAGGCTGGAGTGAGAGGGAAGGTACTCCGGTGGATAGAGGAATACCTAAGCAACAGGAGACAACGAGTCTGTGTGAGGGGTGAGGCCTCAGATTGGCGAGACGTCACAAGTGGAGTCCCGCAGGGGTCAGTCCTTGGACCTATACTGTTTCTGGTATATGTAAATGATCTCCCAGAGGGTATAGATTCGTTCCTCTCAATGTTTGCCGACGATGCAAAAATTATGAGGAGGATTGAAACAGAGGATGATAGTAGGAGGCTACAAGATGACCTGGATAGACTGAGTGAATGGTCCAACAAATGGCTGTTGAAGTTCAACCCGAGTAAATGCAAAGTAATGAAACTAGGCAGTGGAAACAGGAGGCCAGGCACAGGATACAGAATAGGAGATGAAGTACTTAATGAAACAGACAGAGAGATAGATCTAGGAGTTGATATCACACCAAACCTGTCTCCTGAAGCCCACATAAAGAGAATAACGTCTGCGGCATATGCGAGGCTGGCTAACATCAGAACGGCGTTCAGGAACCTGTGTAAGGAATCATTCAGAATCTTGTACACCACATATGTAAGACCAATCCTGGAGTATGCGGCCCCAGCATGGAGCCCGTACCTTGTCAAGCACAAGACGAAACTGGAAAAAGTCCAAAGGTATGCTACTAGACTAGTCCCAGAACTAAGAGGCATGAGTTATGAGGAAAGGCTGCGGGAAATGCACCTCACGACACTGGAAGACAGAAGAGTAAGGGGGGACATGATCACAACCTACAAAATCCTCAGGGGAATCGACCGGGTAAACAAGGATGAACTATTCAACACTGGTGGGACGCGAACAAGGGGACACAGGTGGAAGCTGAGTACCCAAATGAGCCACAGAGACGTTAGAAAGAACTTTTTCAGTGTCAGAGTAGTTAGTAAATGGAATGCATTAGGAAGTGATGTGGTGGAGGCTGACTCCATACACAGTTTCAAATGTAGATATGATAGAGCCCAATAGGCTCAGGAATCTGTACACCAGTTGATTGACGGTTGAGAGGCGGGACCAAAGAGCCAGAGCTCAACCCCCGCAAGCACAATTAGGTGAGTACAATTAGGTGAGTACACACACACACACACACACACACTCTCTGGTCAATTAATCAGGTGTACAGTGCGAGGTAAAATATTATCAAATTGTAGTTCAGGATAGCATATATATTTAAAATCTCAAAGTGGCTCATTTTGGGTAGAAGTTAACGCTTACAGGAACTCGTGACACACATGCACGCACGCACGCACGCCCACGTATGTATGCACCCACACACGCTCGCCCACATACGTATGCAAGCACACACGCACACACACGCAAAAATGCACACACACACGTACACACAAACGTTCAGTCAGGGAAGAAAGGATTAACACCTTTTGTGGAAAGAGCCAAGCCCCTTCTATACCCTGCCTCCTCTCTTACTCCCCATCAGACCTGACCTGACCTGGTCGCCACCAACCCAGTCCCCCGCATCCCCCTTACACATACTCTCCCCCTCTTTCCCTCTCTCTCTCCCAATATCTCTCTCTCTCTCTCTCTCTCTCTCTCTCTCCCTCTCTCTCTCTCTCTCTCTCTCTCTCTCTCTCTCTCTCTCTCTCTCTCTCTCTCTCTCTCTCTCTCTCTCTCTCTCTCTCTCTCTCTCTCTCTCTCTCTCTCTCTCTCTCTCTCTCTCTCTCTCTCTCTCTCTCTCTCTCTCTCTCTCTCTCTCTCTCTCTCTCTCTCTCTCTCTCTCTCTCTCTCTCTCTCTCTCTCTCTCTCTCTCTCTCTCTCTCTCTCTCTCTCTCTCTCTATCTATCTCTCTCTCTCCTCCACCCCGCTCTGCGTCAAGCATGACAGCCAGAGGCAACAGGGGAACAGGGAAAATTTCAGGTGATGAAATGAAGGAAATGTTTGCCCAGTTTTCGGAGGACATCAGGAGTGAGTTGCAGGAAATGAAGAATAAAATAAGCAACCTAAAAGGAGAGCTGACAGCAGCAAAGGAGGAGATTAGAGCCCTCAAAGAGAACAGTGTCGATGCTGAGACTCAGATAACCACCCAGGGAGAAGGTGGTAAAAGTATTTTGGAGGAGAATGCCACAATTAAAGCAACATTTGCGAAAATGCTAAAAAACAACAACTCTGAAGTAATGTCTGCAGAAAGAGAGGTAGCCTTGAAAGCAGCCACCTCACAGGAAGCAGCACGCTTCACTAGCAAGCTGCTGGAAAGGAAAAGAGCAGTGGTAGCTGTGGGTAATAAAGAGCAGGAAGGCTCTAAAAGGAAAGAGTGGAATGATAAGGACAAAGCGGCAGTGAATGAAATACTGAAGGCACTAGACATGGAAGGGGCTGAGCATAGCATTGAGAAGGTTTTCAGGTTAGGCTGGTACAACAAAGACCGAGACCGTGTGTTAAAGATAGTGTATGCAAACGAGAACACAAAGGACACGATTCTAACAAAGAAAAGCCACATGCAACATGTGGGAGAATTAAAAAAAAGTATTCCTCCAAAGGGACATGATGAGGGAGGAGAGGGCCATGGCGGCAGAAGCAAGGAAGAAGCGCAGGGCGAGAGGGGAAAACCAGGAAACCACAGCGCCCAACACATCAACCCCAGCGGCGAGGGGGAACCCACAACCAGCTACCCAGTAACACCAGCGGGGAGGGCAACCCCACCACCCTTCTCTGCATAGAAAACCCCCCTTTCCTTCCTGTCCTCCCGCCCCTTTCACCCCATACCCTCCCTGTCCCTTCCCCTTCACTCCACCCCCCCACCCCTCATCCCAGTACCATATGCAACCCTGCTATCCACCTCACAAATCCTCACACCCATGGCACAGCTTCCTCCACCAGCAGAACACTCACCAAGGAGGAGATTTAAGAAGGGATAGAAGAAAGTGAGCCTCAAAGCAATGTACACTAACATACATGGAATTACAAATAAAGCAAATGAACTTGGAGAATGGGTACTAGAGGAAAACCCAGACATAATAGCTCTCACAGAAAAAAAGCTGAAGAAAACAATAACAAATGCAGTGTTCCCACAGGACTATTATGTTATGAGGAAAGAGAGAGAAGGAAGAGGTGGTGGTGGTGTAGCCCTGCTGGTAACAAAAGGGTGGGATTTTGAGGAGTTGGTTGTTCAGGGATGTGAAGGTTTCAGTGACTACATAATAGGAACAATAACAACTGGAGGGCAAAAAATTATAGTCGTAGTCATATATAATCCACCACCAAATGACAAAAGACCCAGATATGAATATGATAGAAACAATATGGCCACCATTAACATAATAGAGAGAGCAGCTTCTGTTGCTGGCAGGAATGGATCTGGACTACTAATCATGGGAGACTTCAACCATGGGAATATAGACTGGGAGAACAGAGACCCGCATCGAGGACCAGAAACGTGGAGAGCTAAGCTGCTGGACGTGGCAACAAGAAACTTTCTAAGCTAGCCCATTAAGAATCCAACAAGAATGAGAAGAGAAGATGAATCAGCAATGCTTGATCTGATATTTACCCTAAATGAGTGGGATATAAGGGAAGTCAAGATGGAAGCACCCTTGGGAATGAGTGATCACAGTGTATTGAACTTTTGGTACCTGGTAGAGCTAGGAATTATCCTCCCCCACCCCCCCCTCCCGAAAAAGAACTAGGAAACACCTTGGGACACAAAAATCAGAGCTAAGTCGGTACAAGATAGATTGGACTATGTCACCCAAAAGTGTCAGGAGGCAGTAAGCATATACATCCCGGCCCAAAAGAAAAAAATCCGAGAAGCAAAAGAAGAATTCATGGTATAATAGGGCATGTATGGAAGCAAAGAAACTGAACAAAAGGGCGTGGAGGAACTTCCGGAATAACAGAACACCAGAAAGCAGAGAGAGAGATACCAGAGAACCAGGGATGAGTATGACAGGGTGAGAAGAGAAGCAGAGAAAAGTTATGAAAATGATATAGCAAACAAAGCCAAGACCGAACCAAAGCTACTCCACAGTCATATCAGAAGGAAAACAACAGTGAAAGAACAGGTAGTGAAACTTAGAACAGGCGAGGACAGGTATACAGAGAATGACAAAGAGGTGAGTGATGAACTCAACAAGAGGTTCCAAGAGGTCTTCATAACAGAACAAGGTGAGGTCACTGTGCTAGGAGAAAGGGAAGTAAACCAGGCGGCCTTGGAAGAGTTCGAAATTACGAGAGAGGAGGTCAAGAGACACCTGCTGGATCTGGATGTTAGAAAGGCTGTTGGTCCAGATGGGATCTCGCCATGGGTACTGAAAGAGTGTGCAGAGGCACTTTGCTTTCCACTCTCCATAGTGTATAGTAGGTCACTGGAGACGAGAGACCTACCAGAAATATGGAAGACGGCGAATGTGGTCCCAATATTCCAAAAGGGCGACAGGCAAGAAGCACTGAACTACAGGCCAGTGTCCTTGACTTGTATACCATGCAAGGTGATGGAGAAGATCGTGAGAAAAAACGTAGTAGCACATCTGGAGAGAAAGGACATGGTGACAAATCGCCAACATGGGTTCAGGGAGGGTAAATCTTGCCTGACTGGCTTAATAGAATTCTACGACCAGGTGACACAGATTCAGCAAGAAAGAGAGGGCTGGGCGGACTGCATTTTCTTGGATTGTCGGAAAGCCTTTGACACAGTACCGCATAAGAAGCTGGTGCATAAGCTGGAGACAGGCAGGTGTAGCTGGTAAGGAGCTCCAGTGGATAAGGGAGTACCTAAGCAATAGGAAGCAGAGAGTTACGGTGAGGGGTGAGACCTCCAATTGGCGTGAAGTCACCAGTAGAGTCCCACAGGGCACTGTACTCGGTCCTATCTTGTTTCTGATATATGTAAATGATCTCCAGGAGGGTATAGATTCATTTCTCAATGTTTGCGGACGATGCCAAAATTATGAGAAGGATTAAGACAGAAGAGGACTGTTTGAGACGTCAAGAAGACCTAGACAAACTGAAGGAATGGTAGAACAAATGGTTGTTAGAGTTTAACCCGGCCAAATGTAATGTAATGAAGATAGGTGTAGGGAGCAGGAGGCCAAATACAAGGTATCATCTGGGAGAGGAAATTCTTCAGGAGCCAGAGAAAGAAAAAGACTTGGGAGTTGATATCACGCCAGACCTGTTTCCTGCAGCCCATATCAAGAGGATAACATCAGCGGCACATGCCAGGCTGGCCAACATACGAACGGCATTCAGAAACTTGTGTAAAGAACCATTCAGAACTTTGTATACCACACATGACAGGCCAATCCTGGAGTATGCAGCCCCAGCATGGAGTCCATATCTAGTCAAGGATAAGACTTAACTGGAAAAGGCTCTAACGTTTCCCACCAGACTAGTACCCTAGCTGAGAGGTATGAGCTACGAGGAGAGACTACGGGAATTAAACCTCACTTCGCTGGAAGACAGAAGAGTTAAGGGGGACATGAATACCACATTCAAGATTCTGAAGGGAATTGATAGGGTAGATAAAGTAAGGCTATTTATCACAAGGAGCACATGCACAAGGGGACACAGGTGGAAACTGAGTGCCCAAATGAGCTACAGAGATATTAGAAAAAACTTTTTTAGTGTCAGAGTGGTTGACAAATTTAATGCATTAGGAAGTAATGTGATGGAGGCTGACTCCATACACATTTTCAGGTGTAGATATGATAGAGCCCAGTAGGCTCAGGAACCTGTACACCAGTTGATTGACGGTTGAGAGGTGGGACCAAACAGCCAGAGCTCAACCCCCGCACGAACAATTAGGTGAGTACACACACACACACACACACAGGACATCTGTGTGTGTGTACGGGACATCTGCTGGTAAGAAAAGGCTGGGATTTTGAGGAGATGGATATTCAGGGCTGTGAAGGTTTCAGTGACTACATAGAAGGTACCGTAACAAATGGATGGAAAAAAAATTATTGTCGTAGTCATATATAATCCACCCCCAAATGACAGAAGACCTAGACAGGAATATGATAGAAACAACATGGCCACCATTAACATAATAGAAAGAGCAGCTTCTGTTGCTAGCAGTAATGGATCTGGACTACTAATTATGGGAGACTTCAACCATGGGAAGATAGATTGGGAGTACGGAGACCCGCATGGAGGACCAGAAACATGGAGAGCTAAGCTGCTGGACGTGGCAACAAGAAACTTTCTAAGCCAGCACATCAAAGAACCAACAAGAATGAGAGGAGAAGATGAACCAGCAATGCTTGATTTGATATTTACCCTAAATGAGTGGGATATAAGAGAAGTTAAGATGGAATCGCCCTTAGGAATGAGTGATCACAGTGTATTGAACTTTGAGTACCGCGTAGAGCTAGGACTTATCTCCCCCCAAAAAGAACTAGGAATCAAAAGGCTGGCATACCGAAAGGGGAAGTATGAACAGATAAGAAGTTTCCTAAGTGAAATACCTTGGAACACGGACCTCAGAGATAAGTCTGCACATGGTATGATGGACTATTTTACCCGAAAGTGTCAGGGGGCATTAAACAGATTCATCCCGGCCCAATGGGAAAAATCCGAGAAGCAACAGAAGAATTCATGGTATAATAGGGCATGTATGGAAGCGAAGAAACTGAATAAAAGGGCGTGGAGGAACTTCCGGAATAACAGAACACCAGAAAGCAGAGAGAGATACCAGGGAACCAGGAATGAGTACGTCAGGGTGAGAAGAGAAGCAGAGAAAAGTTTTGAAAATGATATAGCAAACAAAGCCAAGACCGAACCAAAGCTGCTCCACAGTCACATCAGAAGGAAAACAACAGTGAAAGAACAGGTATTGAAACTTCGAACAAGCTAGGACAGGTATACAGAGAATGACAGAGAGGTGTGTGAAGAACTCAACAAGAGGTTCCAGGAGTTCTTCACAATAGAACAAGGTGAGGTCACTGTGCTATGAGAAAGGGAGGTAAACCAGGCCGCCTTGGAAGAGTTCGAAATTACGAGAGAGGAGGTCAAGAGACACCTGCTGGATCTGGATGTTAGAAAGGCTGTTGGTCCAGATGGGATCTCACCATGGATACTGAAAGAGTGGGCAGAGGCACTTTGCTTGCCACTCTCCATAGTGTATAGTAAGTCACTGGAGACGGGAGACCTACCAGAAATATGGAAGACGGCGAATGTGGTCCCAATATACAAAAAGGGCGACAGGCAAGAGGCACTGAACTACAGGCCAGTGTCCTTGACTTGTATACCATGCAAAGTGATGGAGAAGATCGTGAGAAAAAACCTGGTAACACATCTGGAGAGAAGGGACTTCGTGACAAATCACCAACATGGGTTCAGGGAGGGTAAATCTTGCTTTAAAGGCTTGATAGAATTCTACGATCAGGTGACAAAGATTAAGCAAGAAAGAGAGGGCTGGGCGGACTGCATTTTCTTGGATTGTCGGAAAGCCTTTGACACAGTACAGCATAAGAGGCTGGCACATAAGCTGGAGAGACAGGCAGGTGTAGCTGGTAAGGTGCTCCAGTGGATAAGGGAGTATCTAAGCAATAGGAAGCAGAGAGTTACGGCGAGGGGTGAGACCTCCGATTGGCGTGAAGTCACCAGTGGAGTCCCACAGGGCCCTGTACTCGGTCCTATCTTGTTTCTGATTTATGTAAATGATCACCCGGAGAGTATCGATTCATTTCTCTCAATGTTTGCGGACGATGCTAAAATTATGAGAACACGAAACAATGGGTATTGAATAGAAGTGTTTGTAGAAAGCCTATTGGTCCATATTTCTTGATGCTTCTATATTGGAGCGGAGTCTTGAGGTGGGTAGAATATAGTTGTGCATTAATTGGCTGTTGATTGCTGGTGTTGACTTCTTGATGTGTAGTGCCTCGCAAACGTCAAGCCGCCTGCTATCGCTGTATCTATCGATGATTTCTGTGTTGTTTACTAGGATTTCTCTGGCGATGGTTTGGTTGTGGGAAGAGATTATATGTTCCTTAATGGAGCCCTGTTGCTTATGCATCGTTAAACGCCTAGAAAGAGATGTTGTATTGTCTATATACTGGGTTTTTTGAGCTTACAGTCCCCAAGAGGGCATTTGAAGGCATAGACGACGTTAGTTTCTTTTAAAGCGTTCTGTTTTGTGTCTGGAGAGTTTCTCATGAGTAGGCTGGCCGTTTTTCTGGTTTTATAGTAAATCGTCAGTTGTATCCTCTGATTTTTGTCTGTAGGGATAACGTTTCTATTAACAATGTCTTTCAGGACCCTTTCCTCCGTTTTATGAGCTGTGGAAAAGAAGTTCCTGTAAAATAGTCTAATAGGGGGTATAGGTGTTGTGTTAGTTGTCTCTTCAGAGGTTGCATGGCGTTTCACTTTCCTTCTTATGATGTCTTCGACGAAACCATTGGAGAAGCCGTTGTCGACTAGGACCTGCCTTACCCTACAAAGTTCTTCGTCGACTTGCTTCCATTCTGAGCTGTGGCTGAGAGCACGGTCGACATATGCGTTAACAACACTCCTCTTGTACCTGTCTGGGCAGTCGCTGTTGGCATTTAGGCACATTCCTATGTTCGTTTCCTTAGTGTAGACTGCAGTGTGGAAACTTCCGCTCTTTTCCATGACTGTTACATCTAGAAAGGGCAGCTTCCCATCCTTTTCCATCTCGTAAGTGAAACGCAACACGGAACTCTGCTCAAATGCCTCCTTCAGCTCCTGCAGATGTCTGACATCAGGTACCTGTGTAAAAATGTCGTCAACATACCTGCAGCATATGGCCGGTTTCAAGTTCATGTCGACTAACACTTTTTGCTCGATGGTACCCATGTAGAAATTTGCAAACAGGACACCTAGGGGAGAACCCATGGCGACCCCATCTACTTGCTTATACATGTGCCCATCCGGGCTCAAGAAGGGTGCCTCTTTAGTACAAGCTTGGAGTAGTTTCTTCAGAATATTTTCTGGTATGTCAAGAGGAGTACAGGCTGGATCACGATACACTCTGTCGGCTATCATCCCGATTGTCTCGTCCACAGGTACGTTGGTAAACAGTGATTCTACGTCCAACGAGGCTCTTATCCCTGTGGCCCGTGTGCCCCGCAGTAAGTCAACAAATTCCTTTGGAGACTTCAGGCTGAAGGCGCAAGGAACATAAGGAGTCAGCAGGCCGTTGAGTCGCTTCGCCAGTCTGTACGTGGGTGTGGGTATTTGGCTAATGATTGGCCGAAGTGGGTTTCCAGGCTTGTGTGTCTTGACATTTCCATACGCATATCCAGGTTTATATTCCCCAATGATCTTTGGCAGGTGGAGTCCGGATTTCTTGGCGTTCACAGTTTCAATCAGTTTGTTGACCTTTGCTTTTAATTCGGCTGTAGTGTCCTTCGTTACCCTTTGGAACTTAGTTTGGTCAGAGAGTATGATGTTCATTTTCGCCAGATATTCGTCTTTTTTAAGAATGACATATATTGGCGACTTGTCACCTCTGCTGACAACTATCTCCTTGTTCTCACGAAGGTTTTTAGCTGCCGCTTTGAGCTCGGGGGACAGTATGGTGCTTCTGTAATTGCCTCGATTCTTTCCTCCTTCTGCAATAAGGTCTGCTTGTAAGGTATCTTTGGTAGTGACCTTCTTTTGTGTCTCGAGGTCGAATATGTCGTCCAACAGAATTTCCAACTCTACTTTCCGGGCCATCTCACTCGGTCTGGACATAACATGACAGTTTATGCCCAGATTTAGGAGAGTGACTTGGTCCTCAGTGAGGTTAATTCCTGCAAGGTTCAGGAAGCCATCTCTTGGTCGTGGAATTGCCATAGGTCCTCCATATAATGTTGTTAGTTTCTTGATAATCCTTGTTTCAGTGCTGAGGTGATGTTGGTCTGTGAGGATGTCGAGGTGTTGTTCAATGCGGGTACGGATACTATGGTCGATGTTGCTATTTCTCCACTCGTTTGTAGCATGAAGTAGTTGCGTTTTGTTGTCTTTGATTTCATTCTCTGCCTTGTATATCTGATCACGAATCAGATCCTGGCGATATTTTATCGTGAAGGCTTGATTCCTTGCTGCTGGGTCGTGCGCTTTAATATTAGTATATTTTGGTAGCAGTCTTTCCTGTAGACATATATTATTAAATATGACCGAAAAAGTAAGATTAATAATTCTAACACGAATTGTTTCGTGTTCTGTCTTGTGTTGATGAAATTAATACCTTATTAATACCACCTCTCGTTCTGCCTTGTGTTGATGAAATTAATACCCTATTAATGCCACCTCACCCCATCCACCTCACTCAAATGTAGATATAAAATCGGAGATGTGTAAGTTCTATTCAGTTCTGTATTTGTAAACTAAAGTCTTTGAAAATGTTATAAGTTTTACGAAACGCGCTCGTGTCGCGTCAGACTAGAAATAAAAATGAATTTTGGGGAATTGATTTTTGATTTACCTCCAACAGTGAAAAGAAATGTACGAAAGATTGAGAAAATTCGTGTTAAAATTATTAATCTTACTTTTTCGGTCATATTTAATAATATATGTCTACAGGAAAGACTGCTACCAAAATATACTAATATATATATATATATATATATATATATATATATATATATATATATATATATATATATATATATATATATATATATATATATATATATATATTTATATATATATATATATATATATATATATATATATATATATATATATATATATATATATATATATATATATATATATATATATATATATATATGTCGTACCTAGTAGCCAGAACGCACTTCTCAGCCTACTATGCAAGGCCCGATTTGCCTAATAAGCCTAGTTTTTATGAATTAATGTTTTTTCGACTACCTAACCTACCTAACCTAACCTAACCTAACTTTTTCGGCTACCTAACCTAACCTAACATATAAAGATAGGTTAGGTTAGGTAAGGTAGGGTTGGTTAGGTTTGGTCATATATCTACGTTAATTTTAACTCCAATAAAAAAAAATTGACCTCATACATAATGAAATGGGTAGCTTTATCATTTCATAAGAAAAAAATTAGAGAAAGTATATTAATTCAGTAAAACTTGGCTTATTAGGCAAATCGGGCCTTGAATAGTAGGCTGAGAAGTGCGTTCTGGCTACTAGGTACGACATATATATATATATATATATATATATATATATATATATATATATATATATATATATATATATATATATATATATATATATATATATATATATATATATATATATATATATATATATATGTTTAATTCAATATGACCGCATATTCTGTATTTATTTTTTCTGGTTTAGGGCTTCTATCCCTCTAACTATTTTCTTAGCATCAGGGCTTAGTTGAATAAGTAGGAGTTCTCCAAAACTCATTTACGTACTTTTAAGGTGAAAAAAAAAGTGATTTACTATAGAGTGTACTACACTTATTTATACAATTTGCACAACGTTTCGAACCTCTATGGTTCATTCTCAAGTGAACAGATCTTACAATGCTGATTGATTTTATACCCGCACTGGATCAGGTGATAATACAATAAAGGTGAAAACATGGGGGGATACATAAGGGATAAATGTGAGGTGAGACATAGAGGTAACTGCAGAAGGCTTATTGGCCCATACGAGGCAGCTCCTATCTAAACACAAAGATTAATCCAGTGTATTTGGCCTATTATGTTGGACATTGTCTTCTGTGTTGGCATCGTTATGTTCTGGTCTTGTCCTTACTCTCATGGTGGGTAGAGTAAATAGTTCCGTGATTTGGGTGTTCATGGTAGGTTGTTCTATTCTTATGTGAATTGCCTCAAGAATTTGTAATCTTCAGGTGCAGGAGTCAGTCAGGTGCTGTCTCAGTGAGAGGTTGTGTTAGCTGGAGCTCTGGAGTAACATTATTATTGCAATAATGGAAGGATTAGAAAATGATTTGGTGAGTTTGGTTGGAGCTCTGAGAGCAGAGATGGATTCCCTGCGGGAGGATGTACGACGGCTGAGACTTCGAGAGGAAACGAAGGAGGAGACCAGTGTTGACGAGACCTCATCTTGGAGAGTAGTGAAGGACAGGGGTCTTAAGAAGACCTTGACAAGGCCGCCTACAGACGCCCTAAGGACGGCAAATTCATTTGCCGTGTTGGAGGACGAGTGCTATAGTGCGCCTGCAGCGAGGAAATCAGCGAGGAACGACGGAGCGCAGGCCCCTCAGGCTGCTCAGAAAGTTAAGACGGTACCGAAACGAATTTTGGTTGTGGGAGATTCCCAGGTGAGGTATTTAGACAGAACATTTTTGTGCCTGAGACAGAGGGAGCAGATTAAGGGTTTGCTATCCGGGAGCTGGAATTGGTGATAGTGTTGAAAACATGAATGATATTATGACGGGAAATGGGAACAAACCCATTATTTGTATTAGTGCAGGGGGTAATGATGTTGGGCGAGTTAGGAGTGAGGAACTAATACAGAGACTTAGGACAGCCATTGAATTAGTTAGGAGCAAGGGAGGAATCCCGATCATATGTGGCATTCTTCCAAGAAAGGGAGTGGGAAATGAATGGATGTCGAGGGCACTTGGTGTCAATTGCCGGCTGGAAAGATATTGCAAATCAAATGCAATATCTTTCATAGACAACTGGGAACGCTTCTATGAAGGAAATGAAATGTATGCTCGTGATGGGGTGCATCTATCGAGGGCTGGGGTTGTTGCTGTTGCGAACTCGTTGGAACCAGTGGTTAGAGGTGTTTGTTTGGGTTTAAACTGTTAGTAGATAGTGGTATGGGAATTGATTTGGAGGAAGGAAGTAATAAAAGTATGTGTTCGTGGGAGAAAAGAATTGGCAAAATGATCAGGGAAAGAAAAGGGCCTCAAAATAACAATTCACTTAGGATATATTACACTAACAGTAGAAGTCTATGAAATAAAATTAATGAATTAAATGCCCTTGTCTGCACAGAAAAAATAGATATTATTGCACTTACCGAAACGTGGATGAATGTAGAAAATAGAGAACTATTAGCTGAATATCAGATAAATGGATTTAAACTATTACACACAGATTGATATATTAGACGAGGAGGGGGAGTAGCCATATATGTTAGGCACAATTTGAAATGTAGTCTCAAAGAGGGAATCAAAACTGAGTCACACACAGAAACTATTTGGATAGAATTAAACGAAAAAGCAAATAATATTATAATAGGAGCTATATATAGGCCACCAAATTTAGACAGAATGGAAGCAAAGCATCTATAGGATGAAATATCTAGAGCATCTAGATCTAACAGTATTTATATCATGGGTGTCTTTAATTTTAGTGGAATAAACTGGGTGAACAAAACAGGGAATAGTGAAGCAGAAGATTTTCTAGAATTAATTGACGATTGCTTTCTTACGCAACACATTAAGGAACCAATGCGGGAAAATAATATTTTAGATTTAGTGTTAACTAACAGGGAAACACAAATTAATGACATCGAAATAGGGAGTGAGCTAGGGAACAGTGATCACAAAGTTATCAGATTGAGCATAGAATGGAATAGACCTGTAGGAGAAAATTCTGTTAAAGTGCCAGATTTTCGAAAAGCTGATTTTAATAGCCTAAGAATTTGTTTTGGGTGAAATAGATTGGAAAGTCTTGGGTATGGGGTGTGGGCCGGTCTTAGAGCGAGACATGAACCCAGCGACAGGTGACGTAAAAGGGGATTTCGATGTGGATTTAATATATAACTTATTTAAGAATATTCTAAACAAAGCACAGGAACGTAGTATACCATACAAATTGAATAGATCGAATACTAATGACCCAAAGTGGATAACAAATAATTTAAAGAACCTTATAGGTAAAAAGAGAAATTGGTACAAAAGGATTAAGAATGGGGAAGTCAGGTTAGAACAGGAATTCATACAACTGGTTAGAAATGTTAAAAAAGAGATTAGGAAAGCAAAAAGAAACTATGAAGTTCGCATAGCAGAGCAAGCAAAGTCAAATCCTAAAGGGTTTTTTCAGTTATATCGAACTAAGACTAGGGAAAGGATAGGTCCATTAAAATCTGAGACAGGTCAAATAACGGTTAATGACAAGGAGATGAGTAGTATTTTTAACAAATATTTTATATCTGTATTTACTAAAGAAGAACTTAACAATATGCCTTCAGCCGAACAAGTCTATGTGGGTGGGGATGAGGCCAGGTTGACTAGTTTAGCAGTTACCAGGGAGGATGTAATTAAACAATTAGAAAAACTAAAACCAAACAAATCCCCAGGGCCGGATGAAGTGTTTGCCAGGGTGCTTAAAGAATGCAAAGAGGAGCTTTCCGAGCCTCTGTCTACCATATTTAATAAATCAATAGAGTCAGGCAGAGTGCCAGAGTCATGGAAGGTAGCTAATGTGGTACCAATTTTTAAGAAAGGAGATAGATCACTTGCGTCAAACTATCGGCCAATTAGCCTAACGTCTATTGTGGGAAAGTTACTTGAATTAATAATTGCAAATACAATTCGTCTCCATCTTGAAAAACATAAATTAATAAATGAGTCGCAACATGGTTTTACAAATGGCCGTTCATGTTTAACAAATTTGCTAACTTTTTATTCCAGCATAGTTGAGGCAGTTGATAGTGGTAAGGATTGTGATGTTGTGTACCTTGACTGTAGCAAAGCTTTTGATATAGTGCCACATGAAAGACTAATTAAAAAAATAGAAGCTCATGGTATTGGGGGTGCTATATTAACTTGGATTAGGGCATGGCTATTCCAAAGGAAACAGAGAGTTAGTATAAATGGGGTTAAGTCAGAGTGGGATAATGTTGTTAGTGGAGTACCTCAGGGCTCTGTCCTGGGACATCTGTTGTTTATAATATATATAAATGATTTAGATTCAGGTTTGAGTAGCAACATTTGCAAATTTGCCGATGATACGAAAATCGGTAGGGAAATTAATTCGGAGGAGGACTCACTATCACTTCAAATTGATCTAGATAGGGTTTTGAAATGGTCAAATGATTGGCAAATGCAATTTAATGCTGATAAATGTAAAGTTCTGAGGCTAGGTAATGATGATAGAGTTACAAGATACGAGCTAGATGGTGTTGATATTGCGAAGTCGGATTGCGAAAGGGATCTGGGAGTTATGATTAGTAAGAATTTAAAACAAAAGGATCAATGCATGAATGTTCGTAATAAGGCGAATAGGACACTGGGATTTATTAATCGAAGCGTTAGTAACTAGACACCTGGTGTGGTTCTTAAGCTATATCTTGCTCTGGTTAGGCCCCATTTAGATTATGCAGTTCAGTTTTGGTCGCCGTATTATAGAATGGATATAAATTCACTTGAACGTGTCCAACGTAGGATGACTAAGTTAATTCCCCAAATTAGAAATCTTTCATATGAAGAAAGATTAACAAAGCTTAAGTTGCATTCACTGGAAGAGCGAAGAGTTAGGGGTGACATGATAGAGGTTTACAAGTGGATGAATGGACATAACAGGGGGGATATTAATAGGTTATTAAAAATATCAACACAAGACAGAACACGAAACAATGGGTATAAATTGGATAAGTTTAGATTTAGGAAAGACTTGGGTAAATACTGGTTCAGTAACAGGGTTGTTGATTTGTGGAACCAATTACCGCGTAACGTGGTGGAGGTGGTGTCCCTTGATTGTTTCAAGCGCAGGTTGGACAAGTATATGACTGGGATTAGGTGGTTATAGAATAGGAGCTGCCTCGTATGGGCAAAAAGGCCTTCTGCAGTTACCTTTGTTCTTATGTTCATATGTTCTTATCTTGGGTTTTGTCTATTATGCAAGTATTCTTGTTCAACATTTCTCTTGTTAGAGTGATGTCATGGGCTTGTCTCATGTGATTCCTAGGGGCACCGGATTGAAGATGGCATGTCAAACGCCTCGTCAGCTTGGTCGACGTCATACCTATGTACTTAGATTGAAGGTTGCATCCTTCGTGGGGGCAAGTGTACATGTATACAATGCTTGACTGCTATAGAGGGTTCTCCGTCGGCTTCGGGCTGTTTTTGATAAGGAGTTCGGAAGTCTTCTTGGTTTTGTAGAATATTATCAGGTTTATGTTTTGGTTAGGAGTAGTGCTTTTTACTCCTTTACGGATTATTTCTTTCATTATTCTTTCCTCTTTTATATGTTCACTGTGCATGGTTGATTTATAATATAGTTTTATTGGAGGTGTTGTGGTTTCTGTTCTAGGTTCTGGATTATACCAACGGTCCAAGTGTCTTCTTATAGCAGCGTTTATTTCCGCGTTGCTATATCCGTTGTTCACCAATACCTGAGTTACTCTTTCAAACTCTCTACTCACGTTGCTCCATTCAGAGCAGTGGGTAAGTGCTCGACAAATATAAGGATTGAGAACACTGGCTTTGTATCTTTGGGGCACTCACTTGTACCGTTCAGGCATAATTCTATGTTGGTGGGCTTGGTATATATGTTGGTGCTTAAAGAGGTTCCTGTTTTTGTTATTAGTACATCCAGGAATGGCAGACTGTTATTTTCACTATTTTCATGTGTAAATCGGAGTACTGACTCTCTTTCTAGATGTCTTTTTAGGTCAATTAGTTCATCTGAGTCTTTTACTATTACGAATATGTCATCTACATAACGGCAATATACGGTTGGTTTTTGTCTGCTACTAAAGACCCTGTCTTCGATGGTTCCCATATAAAAATTAGCAAATAAAACTCCTAAGGGGGAGCCCATTGCTACTCCGTCTATTTGTAAATACATGTCTCCTTGTGGACTGATGAAAGGGGCTTCCTTTGTACATGCTTCGAGAAGACTCTTCAAGTGTGGCTCAGGTATGTCTAATTTGGGGGTGCTCTCGTCTCTGTATACTCTGTCCAGTATCATTCCTATGGTTGTGTCGACTGGGACGTTGGTAAATAGGGATTCAACATCCAGGGATGAGATGATTCCATCGGGCTGGGTAGATTTGATCAATTCTAGGAAATCTGCTGATGATTGTAGACTAAACTTACTTGGAGTGTATGGAGTTAGGAGTTCATTGAGTTTCTTTGCCAGGTGATAAGTTGGGGTTGATATTTGGCTGATTATAGGGCGTAGTGGGTACCTGGTTTATGCGTCTTAACATTGCCGTAGGCATATCCTAAGCCATAGTCACCTTGAAGTTTATTGAAATGCACACTACCTTTCTTTGCGTTGATTGCTGTAATTGTTTTGTTTACTTTCCGCTTAAGGTCTTCCACGGGGTTCCTCGTGATTCGTTGAAATCTGGAGTCGTCAATAAGGATGTCGCTAATTTTGTTCATGTATTCATGGGTAGGAATCAATACATGTGCTGCTGTCTTGTCTGCTTTTCTTATTGTTACGTCTTTCAGATTTTTTAGTTGTTTCGCTGCTTCTTTCAGTCGTGGGGTTAAGATTGTAGATGAATATGTTCCTCGTTTTTTCCCCGCTTCTGCAAGTAGTTTAGCTTGAAGAGTGTCAGTGGTGATGACTTTTTTTGTTGTCTTCTAGCTTATGGATATTGTCCAGAAGCATTTCGATTTCCAGGCGTTTTTGATGCATCTTTGGTTTATGACGAGAGCACCCCCAAATTAGACATACCTGAGCCACACTTGAAGAGTCTTCTCGAAGCATGTACACAGGAAGCCCCTTTCATCAGTCCACAAGGAGACATGTATTTACAAATAGACGGAGTAGCAATGGGCTCCCCCCTTAGGAGTTTTATTTGATAATTTTTATATGGGAACCATCGAAGACAGGGTCTTTAGTAGCAGACAAAAACCAACTGTATATTGGAAAGCAGCTAACGTAGTCCCGATATAGAAGAAAGGGGATAGACAGGAGGCACCAAACTACAGGCCAGTGTCCCTAACCTTCGTATCATGCAAGCTGTAGAGAAGATTGTGCGAAAAAGCTAGTGGAGCATCTAGAGCGAAAGAACTTTGTAACACAGCATTAACAAGGGTTCAGGGACGGCAGGTCCTGCCTTACATGGTTACTTGAATTCTACGACCAGGCAACAAAAATAAGGCAAGAAAGAGAAGGGTGGGCAGACTGCATATTTTTGGATTGTCAGAAAGCCTTTAATACAGTACCACACAAGAGGCTAATGAAAAAGCTGGAGTAAAAGGAAAGGTACTCCATTGGATAAATGAGTACTTAAGCAACAGGAGACAACGAATCGGTGTGAGGGGTGAGGTCTCAGATTGGCGAGACGTCACAAGTGGAGTCCCGCAGGGGTCAGTCCTTGGACCTATACTGTTTCTGATATAGGTAAATGATCTCCCAGAGGGTATAGAATCGTTTCTCTCAATGTTTGCCGATGATGCAAAAATTATGAGGAGGATTGAAACAGAGGATGATAGTAGGAGGCTACAAGATGACCTAGACAGACTGAGTGAATGGTCCAACAAATGGCTGTTGAAGTTCAACTTGAGTAAATGCAAAGTAATGAAACTCGGCAGTGGAAACAGGTGTTGTAATCCACAAGTTAGTAGGAATTATTAGCTAGAGGATCATTACTACAACACTTAACGAATGATGATTGGAAGTACATGTTAAGTTGACAGACTATGGATCACATATCTAAGAAAGGTCAATGGATTAAGACCGAAGCTGTTTAGCCAAATTAATAATTCCTGGAAAGTGGAATTATTCTTCGTCAGGCTTCTAGGAACAAGATTACCGCTTCTAGGGATAAGGTTAATCGGATTTTACCTTCCTTGAGAGGCGGGGTGAAATGGTTTAGGTAGATGGCTGATTGGAGACAGTCTGATTGAGGGAGTTGAACTGAGAAGTCCTCTGGATCTCCGTTTGCGGCAGCAGCGAAGTGTAGCAGACAGCTATGCGAGAACCTGATGTGATCTTAGTGACGAAGTTAAGTCTGCAGTATGTGAGTATTGAATGAAAGACTAACCAGGTGTGGAGCGTTGTAGTAATCATTCCGTACTAGGGACTTAGGCGGAAGTTACAAGTGTGGGTGGTGATCGTGGAGGTCAAGTGGTCTATGGGTATTGGAAGTGTATTTACCTAATAGAGCGTGTTAATATGTTATTATTTGTCAGAGTCTTTTCTTTGTAATTAAATGACAAAACCCGACAGCCTTTAAATACCTTCCATATGTTCACTCATTGTGTTCCAGTACAAACCTAGTGGTACGCCTCAAGGGTCTGGTGTGTGTAGAAGTACACGGTGGTAGTAACGGTTGCTGAGGCAAGGTGTTATGTGTTGTGTAATCGCTGTGTTCAGAATGAACCGGGGTTCAGCGTCACGACATATTTAGTGGCAGCGCAAACAGGTTTTGGAACACTGTGCGAGATGAAGGAAGTGTGGTTTTGGTTTAGTTGGTGAGGGAATGTTCGGGAAATGGTAGACGTCGGGTTGTGGTGAGAACAGTGGTTACTAGACGGAGGAAAGAAGAGTCAGGTGAGACCAAGTCAGAGGAGTTAGTTAATTAAAGGGACTAGGCCATGTGGGGCACATGTGGGGTTTATTTCTTTCTTTCCAGATTCCCGCAACGAGAGACGGCTGAGATGCAAGTCTGGATCACTGAAGCATCGGGATCCAAAACAAGTGCACGGTTCGTTGTGCGGATTATACAGAGTGGCGAGGGAAACTAGCGTGGGTGAATGTGGGCCAGCGTGGGCCATGTGCGGCCATGTGCGGGTCAAGCGATGGGTGAGCCAAGCGAGCCACACCTTGGAGCTTGTTATATATCGTCTTTATGGGGGAAATAGTGAGAAACCGTGCTAAGGACAAAGAAAGCGTGAAAACTACGTAATTTGAAGTCAATTAAATATCATGTAAAGTGTAGATCGAATATTTTAAAGATAATTAAATCTTACGTAAAGATTTGAGCGAGTTCTGGCGTTGTCAGACGTAGATACAGAAAATAGGCGCAGTGAATTATGGACGCCTAGGCATAGCGACCGACGCATAATTTGCCGTCAGGGGTTCGCCGTCTAGGGTACCCTGGAGAGGTCCATGGAGATTTTTAGTGGGTGCAGGTAGCATTATGGAGAATGTTACCGTGGGACACGGGGAACGTGTCCCGTTGGTGGGGGTGTGTGACGTTGGGACGTGGCGACGCAGTGTGTATTGGCGTTTGGACGCCAGGAGTAGTGCATGGTTGTGTATTGTCGTTTGTACGCCGAGTGTAGTGCATGGTTGTGTATTGGCATTAGTACTCCGGGTTTTGTAGTGTAATGCACGTGTAGTGGCTTATTAAACGCCAGCGTAATGCATAGTATTTACTGTAGTGAAATGTGCATGTTTTGACTGTTGATATTATGGATGTAGTATAGTGCATGACATTGTTGGCATTGTAGCGCCATGGTGTAGCATAACTGGTTGTTGTAACACCGGGTGTATTGTAGACATTAGCGTTGAAGTATGTTAACGCAGGTGGTAGAGTGTGGCGGGTGGCCACTACACAAGAAATTATGCCTGACGAGTGTTGGTCAGGTAATTAACGGATTACGAGAGAAAAGGGAGTGTGTTTGGCGTCTGGTTACTTATTGGTGGTGTTATTGGTGGTGACGTCTCGTGGTGTTTTGATGTGCTCTGGCGCAAGGCATTTACCTGTGGTGGTAATGGTGTTGGGGGACGCCGTGTGTGTTGTGTTGATGGCGTTGAAGACGCTGTGTGTATGTTGAGGGCGTTGGGGACGCCGTGTGTTGTGTTGAAGGCGTTGGGGACGCCGTGTGTTGTGTTGAGGGCATTGGGGACGCCGGGTGTTGTGTTGAGGGCGTTGGGGACGCCATTGGGTGGTGTAGTGTAGTGGCGTTTGGACGCCTGGTATGGAGTGTGGTGTTGTGGAGTATATGGTGGCGCAGGGGCGCCAAGTAGTGGTCGGTAAGGTGAGTATTGGCGTAGCAAGGTCGGTGCGTTAGGACGCAGGAAGTGGTTGTGGGGATGTGTGGCGTTATATTGAGGTCATCAGTGGTTGGGATGACCAGAGGTAATGGTGTGTCGGAGTGGGTAAGTCTTATGGATAAGATGAAATGTGGATAATTGCAGGAGTTGGTGGCTGCAATAGGCGAGCCAAGTCGATATATCTAGCAAAACTCATAAAATACTAATAAAAATTCATTATTCTCATTACAATTTTCATTAATTATGTTGGAGTGGGTAAGTCTTATGGATAAGATTACAAGGTAGAATTTCAAAATTTCAGGTGTTGGTGGTTGCAGTGGGTGAGCCAAGTAGATATACTAATTTCATTAATTAAGTTGTTCCAGGAATCTCGCTAGAGACGAGCCAGTGGCAGTATGATGCTTTAGTGACATTAGTTGTGAAATTATTTTAATGAGGTATTTATTGTGATAATGTATGTGTATGTATATACTGTATATTACCTCATCGGCACCATTACTGAGTGTTAGGCTTGAGAAGGTTCCCCCGGGATCATGTCACAGAGCTTCAGGTAGAGTAGAAGGGAAGCCATGAGGCTACACTCAGTAATTCTAGAAAAGAAGGGGGGAGGAAGTGAAGCCAACGTGACATTATAGGCGAAATTCGCCCCCTGACATCAAAGCAGGGATAAGGGCCAGCTGCAATGGCTTTGCAGCTGCGCTCAGGCTATATACGGGGAGAGAGTAAGGAGCCGAGGGGGTGTCATGTAATAATGGGATCGAGCCAGGGGGCTCCGAGGGAATATTTTGCAGGAACAGCGGTCGGGAAGGTGTGAATACGGGTGGACACACTCTGGGCAGATGGGTCTAGAGTAATGTGCTACAGCTGTGGTGAGCACAGCAAGGAAGGATGACTAGAGAGCTGTGAGGTATCTACAGCGTTCTGGGGTTGGTGGCCTGTAACGAGACGGCAGCATAGACCCGAGGGAACATGACCTTGGGGTAGGAATCTCCGTTGCTCTGGAGGCCAGGATCACGTTTGCTCAGAGCAACGATGGGACATTGACAACATTCACCAGGCTGGATAGCCTGGGTTTTGTCTGGGGTCATGGAGGATCTATGACCTAGCAACCATGGGACACAAAGACAAGAGAAGTATTGCTGCCAATTGTGGAGGAGGCCAGTGAAACATTGTGTGACCATTGTAAGCCCTTATGTCAACAGTACAGGGCAAGATGTTAAATTGTTATTAACTTATTACTAAGGATGAAGAACCTTAGATATATATGTGTTGTGTATATATTAATGACTAGTGTCATTTCTGTTCAAGTGCCAGCATTCTGGTCCATGTAATTTTATCGTTATGTTTGTATGTAATTATATGTCAGCAGTTTAGGTATATGTGCATTGTTGGAGATGGGAAAAATTATTACAGACTATTTTACCTGTGGTATGATGTGAATATAATGTATATGTTGGAGAAGTGTTGTGAGTCATGTCGGGGAAAATTTTAATTTATTTCATCGTGTGTATGATGAACTTATTGGATGATTTTTTAGTTGTACATATATGGTGGGTGCATCCTCCAGGTCCTTGCACTAATGGAACCATTGCAATGATGCATATGGGGACATATGCATGTTTAAGGAGGGGAGTGGTGTTGTAATCCACAAGTTAGTAGGAATTATTAGCTAGAGGATCATTACAACAACACTTAACGAATGATGATTGGAAGTACATGTTAAGTAGACAGACTATGGATCACATATCACAAGAAAGGTCAACGGATTAAGACCGAAGCTGTTTAGCCAAATTAATAATTTCTGGAAAGAGGAATTATTCTTCGTCAGGCTTCTAGGAACAAGATTACCGCTTCTAGGGATAAGGTTAATCGGATTATACCTTCCTTGAGAGGCGGGGTGAAATGGTTGAGGTAGATGGCTGATTGGAGACAGTCTGATTGTGGGAGTTGAACTGAGAAGTCCTCTGGATCTCCGATTGCGGCAGCAGCGAAGTGTAGCAGACAGCTATGCGAGAACCTGATGTGATCTTAGTGACGAAGTTAAGTCTGCAGTATGTGAGTATTGAATGAAAGACTAATCGGGTGTGGAGCGTTGTAGTAATCATTCCGTACTAGGGACTTAGGCGGAATATGACAGGGTAAAGTAAAAGTTGTTAAATTTGTTTCTAAATTTATTTATGAAATGGTTATAGAAAGGGCTGCAACTGGTCCCGGTTTCAGCATCACACCCTAAACAGAAAAGGAGAAAAAAATACAGAACGTATTATGCAACGAATTTTCAACGTTTTCAAAAAATTTTAGGGAACACATGTGTCAACTAAAATCATTTCTATAACACTCATATATCACAATAGCATGTACTAAAGGATATTGAATTGGGGTTTTAGCCAAAAAGTGTTTAGTGCAATAATATAATCATTCAAAGTTACCCTTTCAAAAATATGCAATATATGATGTTTATAAATTTTTATAAAATCAACAAATGGACTTTGGACTAAAATGTCTCGGCACGTTTGTAGAAGCACAAACTCTACATATAAGGTGTAATTTGCATGTAAATTGATTAATAAATGAAAGGTGAGAAACACCTTGAAGTTGTAAATTACTTACCTGAGTAAAATAAGAACAAAGTTCGGCCACCTGTAGCCGAGTTTGAAATCGACCTATTTCGTTCATAATTGGCACCCTTGCAGATAGGCATCCATTAAGCAAGGTGTGCAAGTTCCATGCACATCCCCTGATAACAAACGAGAAAAAAAAATTGTAAAAAAAAAAAAAATATATATATATATATATATATATATATATATATATATATATATATATATATATATATATATATATATATATATATATATATATATATATATATATATATATATATATATCCTGCACATACATATTACAGTTATTACCAACTATCGAATTATAACACTAAAACATACTAACCTATTGACATTGGTCCGAATTGTGGGTCCTCAAGGTGGCACTGCATTGGGCACTAGTAGGCACCTGCATGATTGCTGGATCACCTTCCTCAGGAGCCTGTCTCGGCTTGTTGGAGGGAGGGAGGTCTAGGAAGGTGTGTGAGGAGGGTTTAGGAGGGATGAAGAATGTGTGTGAGGAAGGTTGAGGTGGTGTGAGAGGAAGGTTGAGGAGGTGTGGTGCGCCACACTCTCACTGGATATTACTCTTCGCGCTAAAGAAGCTTTCTTTTACTGATAAAGACGGCGACCGAGTGCCAGATTTGCTGCTCTTATCTTCTGGCACTATCTCTTTATAAGAGTTTGTGCAGTAGATGCAAAAATGCACTATTGCAGAAACGATAATGGAGCGCACATCAGAACAGTCCGCACCCTATCAGACACACGAGGTGACTGGGGGCTGGGACCTCCCCTATAGCACAGCAAGGGATGAGAAGGTTGCCAATGAGTGTATATTTACTCCTTATGCATACATCGATATTTACGACGTTATTACGAAAAATTTGAGGTTTAGAACGTACGACGCAATACTCTTGGCGCGCCACAGCCGCGGGGCACTGGATTCTGCACAATTACGCATGGAAATGTACCATAAATACTTTAATTTATATCATAACATTATCGGGTTCGCGCCAAAGTGTTGCCAGAATGTTGTAGTATTTTTATAAATTTTTCAAAAAGATTAGATTTTTTCCGAATTTTTGCGTTGGATAACCCCCCTTAGGCGGAAGTTACGAGTGTGGGTGGTGATCGTGGAGGTCAAGTGGTCTATGGGTATTGGAAGTGTATTTACCTAATAGAGTGTGTTAATATGTTATTATTTGTCAGAGTCTATTCTTTGTAATTAAATGACAAAACCCGACGGCCTTTAAATACCTTCCATATGTTCACTCATTGTGTTCCAGTACAAACCTAGTGGTACGCCTCAAGGGTCTGGTGTGTGTAGAAGTACACGGTGGTAGTAACGGTTGCTGAGGCAAGGTGTTATGTGTTGTGTAATCGCTGTGTTCGGAATGAACCGGGGTTCAGCGTCACGACACAGGATACAAAATAGGAGATGAAGTACTTAATGAAACGAACACAGAGAAAGATCTAGGAGTTGATATCACACCATACCTGTCTCCTGAAGCCCACATAAAAAGAATAACGTCTGCGGCATATGTGAGGCTGGCTAACACCAGGACAGCATTCAGGAACCTGTGTTAGGAATCATTTAGAATCTTGTACACCACATATGTAAGACCAATCCTGGAGTATGCGGCCCTAGCATGAAGCCTGTACCTTGTCAAGCACAAGACGAAGCTGGAAAAAGTCCAAAGGTATGCCACTAGACTAGTCCCAGAACTAAGAGGCATGAGTTACGAGGAAAGGTTGCTGGAAATGCACCTTACGACACTGGAAGACAAAAAAGTAAGGGGAGACATGATCACAACCTTCAAAATCCTCAGGGGAATCGACCGGGTACACAAAGATAAACTATTCAACACTGGTGGGATGTGAACAAGGGGACACAGGTGGAAACTGAGTACCCACATGAGGCACAGAGACGTTAGAAGGAACTTTTTCAGTGTCAGAGTAGTTATCGGATGGAATGCATTAGGCAGTGATGTGGTAGAGGCTGACTCCATACACAGTTTTAAATGAAGATATGATAGAGCCCAGCAGGCTCAGGAATCTGTAAACCAGTTGATTGACAGTTGAGAGGCGGGCCCAAAGAGCCAAAGATCAACCCCTCCAAGCACAATTAGGTGAGTACAATGAAGTGAGTACACGCACACACATATGGGCTGGTACAAAAAGGACAGAGACCGTGTGTTCAAGATAGTGTTTGCAAACGAGGCCACAAAGGAGAAGATTCTAACAAGGAAGAGTCACGTGCATTATGTGGGAGAATTCAAAAAAGTATTTCTGCAGAGGGACATGACGAGGGTGGACAGAGCCATGGGTGCAGAAGCAAGAAAGAAGTGGCGGACGAGAGGAGAAAACCAGGAAAACACAGCTCCCACCTCAACATCCCCAGGGATGAGGGGGGAACCCACAACCAGCAACCCAGTAACACCAGAAGGGAGGGCAACTCCACCACCCTCCTCTGCATAGAAACCTCCCCTACCCCAAACCCTCCCTGCCCCCACTCAATGTTAAGCCACCTCTCCCTCCCCCTCCCCTCACTCCCACCCTGCTTCCCCTCCCCTGCTCTCACCATATCCCACTTCCCCCTTTCCCCCACTGTTCTCCCTCCCCCTTCATCCCTTACCCTCCCTGACCCCCCTTCACTCGACCCCCACCCCTCATTCCAGAATCCTCTGAGAACCTGTTACCCACCCTATAAATCCTCACGCCCATGAAACAGCTTTCCCCATCAGCAGAACGCTCACCAAGAAGGGGACATGAGAAGGGACAGATGAAAGTGAGTCTCAAGGTAATGTACACTAACATAGATGGGATTACAAATAAAACAAACGAACTTGGAGAATGGGTACTTGAAGAAAACCCAGACAAAAAAGCACTCAGAGAAACAAAGCTAATGAAAACCATAATCAATGCAGTGTTTCCACAAGACTACTGTGTTGTGAGGAAAGAGAAAGTAGGACGAGGAGGTAGTGGTGTAGCTCTTCTGGTAAGAAAAGGCTGGGATTTTGAGGAAATGGTTATTCAGGGCTGTGAAGGTTTCAGTGATTATATAACAGGTACAATAGCAACTGGAGGACAAAAAATTGTAGATGCAGTCATATATAACCTGCCACCAAATGACAGAAGACCCAGACAGGAATATGATAGAAACAATATGGCCACCATTAACATAATAGAGAGAACAACGTCTCTCGCTAGTAGGAATGGATCTGGACTACTTTTCATGGAGGATTTCAACCACGGGAAGATTGATTGGGAGAACTAACCCGCATGGAGGACTAGATACATGGAGAGTCAAGCTGCTGGACGCAGCAACAAGAAACTTTCTAACCCAGCATATTAAGGGACCGACAAGAATGAGAGGGGAGGATGAACCAGTTATGCTTGATCTGATATTTACCCTTAATGACTGGAATATAAGGGAGGTTAAGATGGAAACACCCTTGGGAATGAGTGATCATAATGTATTGATATTGAGTACTTGGTAGAGTACTTGTTACGGCCCTCTCGGGACGCAACGGGGTTCTCACTCTGATGTTGTTAGAGGAAGATATATGTATCCGTTCCCAAGCCAGTAGTGGCTATCAAGGGATGAGATCCGTGATGCAAGTAACTTAAAAGGGAGTAGGGAAAGAAAGTTAAGAACTTAATATTATACTTGTCACCATCACCAATTAAATATATAAAATCAAAAAGTGCACAGGGGGAGGGGTATTAACACTATACAAGGGGATTATGCACAATATAGTCTTCTGCAGAAGACTCTGGATCAAGAAGCTAGGTGCTGAGTCTGCGGTGCTTTCTTCGTGGCCTCACGACGTGTCCTCTGAGAATGCCGAGCCTACCCGGGCCACAGGTCAGCCAAAACACAGGTCCACTGGGGGCACCGCCGTGGAGGCCGTCAACCACATGTCCAGCTGGTCCGCTGGCAGGTTCTGAGCCAACAAGGCTGGTGCGGCCACTCCACGAACGATAAAAGGGGAACGCCCTAGACAGGAGCCTCGTGTGACAACACAAGTCACTCTCCTGTCTTCAGTACCCCAGTGGATGATCGTCTCCAACAGTCGGTCCCGGGTAAATCCTTTTATTGCCACTCTACTGACAGGCTAACACACCACAGTGTTCTTCCGGGGGGACTTCACAATAGCTGCAGCAAACTTCAAGGTATGGAGACTGGCTGCCTCGGGTAGACTGACTCCACTTCCATCACAGTGGTCCCAGGTCGGCTCTGTAAGCAGACACGTCATCAATAACCGGGACACTAATACACCTCACTTACGGGCTCGGGCACAAACACCTGACGTATCCAGCCCATAGATGGCGCTGTCGTCGGAGCACCACCTCACCAGAGGTCAGGAGCGGCGGTGTTCAGCGCTGAACCAGACTGGAAACTGGTCCTCGAGGCCAGTACACGCTGTCCTCACCAGGTGTCGTCGTCCGTTTGGCGGGGGTTTCGGGAGCTGACCCACAGATGGCGTGGTTGTCACTGCTCCAGGCTCGGACGCTGGATCCGGGTTCGTAACAGTACTCCCCCAAAAAAGAACTAGAAAACAAAAGGCTGGCATACCGAAAGGGGAATTATGAGGGGATGAGAAGTTTCCTAAGGAATATACCATGAGACACAGACCTCAGAGCTAAGTCGGTACAAGACATGATGGACTATGTCACCCAAAAGTGTCAGGATGCAGTAAACAGGTTTATCCCGGCCCAAAGGGAAAAATCCGAGAAGCAAAAGAGGAATCCATGGTTTAACAGGGCATGTATAGAAGCAAAGGTACTGAACAAAAGGGCGTGGAAGAACTTCCAAAATAACAGAACACCAGAAAGCAGAGAGAGATACCAGAGAACCAGGAATGAGTATGTTAGTGTGAGAAGGGAAGAAGAGAAAAATTTTGAAAAGGATATAGGAAGCAAAGCCAAGACCGATCCACAGCTACTCCACAGTCACATCAGGAGGAAAACTGCAGTGAAAGAACAGGTAATGAAACTTAGACAGGCAAGGACAAGTATACAGAGAATGACAAAGAGGTGTTTGAGGAACTCGACATGCGGTTCCAGGAAGTCTTCACAATAGAAGATAGTTAGGTCACTGCATTAGGAGAGGGGGCAGTAAACCAAGCTACCTTGGAAGGGTTCGAAATTACGAGAGATGAGGTCAAGAGACACCTGTTGGATCTGGATGTGAGAAAGGCTGTTGGTCCAGACGGGATCTCACCATGGGTATTGAAAGAGTGTGCAGAGGTACTCTGCTTGCCACTCTCCATAGTGTAAAGTAGGTCACTGGAGACGGGAGACTTAACAGAAATATGGAAGGCGGCTAATGTGGTCCCGATATT